>NC_070645.1:14818174-15118174 GCF_947347685.1 Pleuronectes platessa
GCAACTAGTATTATATTCTTATTATTATTTCCCATTTACTCCTTTACATAAATCCCCATCTGTACTTTCTACTCCACAACATGTTTACAATGGATTGTGTTCAATGTTTCACAATGTTTTAAAAATAAATATGTTTTAGAAGTAATCAATAATGATGAATAGCTATTGATCCGATCGGAGTGGTTAGGTAACATTAGACCCTGCCTCCTGAAATAGATTTGGAAGAAGGCAGAGACTGTTGCATTAGGGAATAGGATACATCCTGCAAGTACTTTTACTTTTAAGACTTAAAGTATATAGAGGCAATATGGTACTTTAACCTTAGTGCATTACACAAATACATGTGTGTGTTTACCTCTTTGGTAAATTAAAGAAGGGGAAGAAGAGAAGCTGCAGTGTCCCTCCATACCGGTGACCTTTCTACCCTCTCTGCTGAATTTCCCTGTGGGTCAATAAATTATGGGACATCAGTGCTGTTTAAAAAGCAGAGGAGACGCGTCTGGAACTAACTCAGACCGGGAAAAGATTCAAAAAGCCATTTCTTAATTTGTACGTGCTCGTCTGTGGTTTCCCTTTCACTGCGTTTTGTTCTGCTTTATATGAATAAAAATGACCCGAAGTTAAAGAAATAATAAACAAACACTGGAGACGATTTATCCTGGAAGCATGAAACCACCGAAGCGTGCCGTTTAGAATTAGAGAAAAACATGAGACACGGAAAATTTTCCAATTTTCTTTCTTGCCCTGAGAGAAGATGCAACTCTCATATCTTATGTTAATATGAAGCTACATTTAAGCTAAGCTAGCTGTTGGCTGTAGGATTTAACACAGACACGAGAGTGGTATCAATCCTCTAATATACTATAATTATTATAGTATATATACTGCTCCTTATTGCTCCAATAAATGCATTATTTACCATAATCAAGGATGCACGGATTTCCTGTCTATATGGGATAGTTGTTTGATTTCAATCTATAGTTAAAAAGAAATAAAATGCATATTGATTTATTTTCACATGAAGATTCGGCAAGGGGAGTTTTACATCAGCGAGTCCATAACAATCTGTGGTGTGGACCGGTGAATGCTTTTGGTCTTTAACGGAGAAACACAGAACATTCTTTTAAGGTTCATAGCACAGAGATAGACTCAATAAAAGTGTGTCACACGGAATAATCCCGGTGATTGTGTGCTCTGCCCAGGATGGTGCCATTGTTTCATGGATCTCTTGATGGCTGGTTTCCAGCGCAATCGCTTTTGTCACATCTCCGGCTCATCAACCCATCTCCCTCTCTCTCTTTCTTTCCTGGAAGCAGCCCCTCTTATCTGGCTTTGCCTCCTCCCTTTCTTCCATTGCTTTATTGCATCTTGTCAGATTGAGTGTCTCTGAGCCACAACTCTCTCATTTTTGGATTATAGAGCCCTCGAGGTTTTTTTTTCCTCCACCCCTCCTGCAAGCATCCCCGCCTCTGCTTCAACTTCCTCTTCTTATCCTCCTCTCCTCCTTTTCTTCTTCTCCTAATAGAGTAGGCCAGTATTCCCAATAAGCCTCTTATCCCAAACCCTCACCTCCATCTTTCTCTGTGTCCTCACGATTAGAGCAAGACGTCCATGATATCCAAGACGAGTTCAGTTATTATTCTCGACCTCCCTCGGTGTCTCTGCACCTTCAGAGCTCAGGACAGGGGTCTCCATCTCCTCGGGGATCCAGGCACTGTAATCAGCGGTGGCACTCTGCGCTCAGCTTTGCCAAATGAAGGCAGATCTATATCACAATCTCCAAACCAACAGCTTACAGCAGTGTGTGTGAGGCCAGAGCGGAAAAATAAATAAATAAATAAAAGCAACAACTCAGCAGGAGTGGCCTACTTAGACCCGCAGTTTGATGTGCTTCCATTTGACTGGTTTCACAACTTCCAGTTCCGGGAAGACTCGGCCTTTAAGCCCAGCTGATCGGTCTGGAGGGTCCGGATCTTCCACAAAGATCAACCTGATGTCTTTTTGTCCTTAATGTCCCGGTTTCACTGTAACAATGCGTCTGAAATATTCATAAAGGGACGGAGAGCTGCAGAGGGCATTCACATTTCTGCATCACTACACCCAAGGCATTTCCTCCGTGTTTTTCATCTAGAATAATGGGATCTGTATCACTGATGTGACTCGTTGCAAAGCACAATCACCGTCAGCTTGTGTCCTCGTTTGTAATGAAGTGAAATCGCACACATGAGTCACCGAGGGGAAGATTCTTTGTGGCTCCCCCGTCCTCGCGATAAATGCAGATTTTCTTTTCCGTGAAGTTCGGTGAACCGTCGCCATTTATTGAGATTTCTCGCTTCAACCTTTGTTCATCTCTGCGGGACGTCGTGTTTGTTAATTTCTCACGTCTCCGCGCAGGATGGAAGGCGTTCGCCGGGAATGGAAAAAGGAAACCTGGCCCCCCCCCCGACAACCCCCCCCCCCCCCCCCCCCCCCCTTCCGCTCTCCGCCTCTCACTTAGCTCGGTACCCTACGGCGCGGCGAAGCCAAGCAGACGGCCGTCCAGACTCCCCAGATCATTACGCAGAAATCCCACTGGGAGAGGTGGGTGGGAAGTGGCTGCGACTCAGTGGGTGCACCGATGTTTATTGACATTCACCTCCATATGTCGTGACCCCGGCCAATCAGAACGCACGGACTTGCATTTTTGGCTTTGTTTTTTTTGGTGGTGGGGGCGAATAAACATGCGTGGTTGCTGCATTTTTCACATTTATAATCTAATCAGATTCAAATACAACACCATAGATGAAGTTTTATTTACATTCCCTATCAGATAAGTTGTGTTAGCCACCGTGCACACTGATCCAGCACAGGCTCAAAACCCACTGTTTAGACGATGCCATTCAAACCTCCGCTCCTCAAATCGGAAATGAAAACTTCGAGGCTCTTGTACCCAACTCCAATTACATTCTGGCATATCGGTCTGAGAATACATACTCCAGAGCAAATTAAACCCCTCGCTTAACCAACGCCTCCCCCCCACCCTCCACCCTCCACCCTCCCCCCCGAGCAATTCAATTCTTCGCGGCGCTGAAATCACTTCCCTGACTGCACTGACAATCTCCCCATATGCGAGGGAGAGAGAGATTCACTCCAGTCTATTTCTGAAAGTCTAATAAGATGAACCCTCACACTTGCCATGCTTAGATAAGGAGTCACTTGAGTGAGCTGAAGTGTTTACCATGGCTCAGACTTTCACACGCGCACACTCTCGCGCACACACACACACACACACACACACACATACACAATATCTCCCCCAACTGTCTTTACCCTTTAATGTACTTACTAAGAATCTAGAACAAATTTACCCCCTGACACATCCTTTACATGATTCCATTCCGATCACAGCTTGAGTTTGTTTGAGAGTGTCCGGGGAACTGGGTGCGGAGTTTACTCCGGAGATTTCCTTTCATGCTCGTGCAACCCAGCGGGAGATTCTCCGCTCAGACACGATCACGATCACGACCCAGACATCTCGAGCGCCCAGCTGAGGATGGTGCAGCAGGCCGAGGCAGGAAGCAACAAATAAACTCAGCTGCAGAGATGAATGCTGGACACATAACCGATCAATTGCTGTGATCTCCTGCTATCTCCTCACATTGAGTCAGGTTTAGTCCCGTCCAGAGAATGCCCGGAGGTTCTCCTGAGTTCACCGCCTGTCTGACTGCAGCTTCTCGGAGATTCGAGGTACAGCCACAGCTCCACTTACAGGAGACCGACCTTACACAAAGAAATGGAGACGTGGGAAGTAGAAGGTGGCGTTCAATTGCTGGTCCTCGGCTCTCCATCTTATCATTAACCTTATTATCAGCCTCAAGGCGTTCGGCTCCTCTGTGTTTATGCACCTCTTCCTTTAATGAGTGCCTGTAGGCCGAGCCGCCACTTTATTATAGCCTGTTAAATTGCAGAGTTGAGTGATAGCCTACATTCCACATCAACCAGATTGCCGTGAACACCGGGCGTGATGCAAAGCTGAAGAATGTCATCCTCCAGCGTACTCTCCTGTGTCCTCCGAGGGGTCGGATCCACCTCCTGTTTCAGATGCATCAACGTGCTCCATCCAACTCCCACGCGAGAGCAGGACTCACCGTGAGATCACTGGTATTTGAGTTGTTCTGAGGAGCAAAGTGCACACGAGCCAGAACGGAGCGTGACAGTCGTTCATTAGTGAAATGGTTTGTTTTTCAAGTGAGTACAAACAAAACGAGAATGTCACTCTCTCACTGCACAATACCTTCTACCTAACACCCTATCTATCTATCTATCTATCTATCTATCTATCTATCTATCTATCTATCTATCTATTTATCTCTCTCTCTCTCTCTGTCTATCTATTTATCTATCTATCTATCTATCTATCTATTTATCTATCTATCTATATATATATATATCAATATCTATCTATCTATCTATTTATATATCTATCTATCTATCTATATATATCAATATCTATCTATCTATCTATCTATCTATCTATCTATCTATCTATCTATCTATCTATCTATCTATCTATCTATCTCTCTCTCTCTCTATCTATCTATCTATCTATCTATCTACATATCCGTCTATTTGTCTGTTTGTCTATCTATCTATCTATTTATCTATCTATATATATATATATATCAATAGCTATCTATCTATCTATTTATATATCTATCTATCTATATATATATATCAATATCTATCTATCTATTTATCTATCTATCCATGTATTATTCTCAGAGAAATTGAAAATGTTGAAAAATATTTTATATGATGAATTAGAAAGTGGGAAAACATCCCCCTGGTTCCTCCCCCTGATCCATATCCACACAAAAATGTAATAGGTCCATTCCCTGACCCATAATGCATCCCTCCACAAGTTATGTAGGAATCTATTTAATAGTTTTTTGCGTAATCCTGCTCTCTGTCAGACAGACAAAGAAACGTTACCTCCTTGGCGGATGGAATCATTCCAGGCTCAGAGAGTCTGAAGCAGCCTTTTGAAATCACTCACATCTGTATTTTGCGGAGCCACATCTGCTCTTCAGAATGAAACACAGATGATGACACCGCTCCCATCTTTGCATGATGTTTTGTGCTTATTTTTAGAAAGTGCTCCAGCAAATTACCCGCGTCTATTTATAGCCGCTGATTGCAGCATCGCTGGGGCCCAATCAGGCCGGGCCGACGCAGCAGAAAGCCATTGGCTGATTGTTCTTCTCTGAGCCACTGGCTGCCTTTGATTATTGCTGGTGATTGCTGCAGAGTGCCACACGCAGCTGCACGCAGACCCGTCCTCCACGAGCCCCCTTCAGAACCTGATCCCCGGTAATCAGTGTAACTGTTCAGTAATCGCTGTGTGTTTGGATCCCGAGTCGGGATGAAGGACTGACGTGAGGCCGTGGTGTACAGTGAGAGCCGGACTCCGTTTAATCTACTCGGCTCCTGGGTTATAATCCTCTTTCTTATTCTCTGACCCCCCCGAGGCTGGGATCACAAGGAGGAACACACACCAGCCTCATTCAGATGATACGACAATCATAATAATCATCCCTGCTCCTTCTGCCCCGTGCCCCCCCCGGCTGCACCACATGACTCCGTGGATCTTTGTAATTATCCCTTCACCACAGATGGCAAAATTTGATTAAAATCCTCCTCAAAAAGATCACGCTTTGTGCCCATTTGTGTGGACAACAGAATGTAATAACCCACCCCAACGTTTTCAAAGTTAGGGTAGCTGCCATGGGTGTGTGTGGGGAAGGGGTGGGGGGATGGGGGGGTGCCTTGAAAGTGGTTTATCAAAGTAATTGTGGTGATCTCTTTCTTTTCTTTAACCGTTCAGGGACTGAAAGGTACCAGCCGCCCGTCTGGAGGAGATGTAGGTCACCGAGTTTCCTGCGTCTCTCCCACTGACCCCCATCAGATAAATGAAAGGTTGTTTCTGAAGCGTCTTCCCGCTCTGACCCGCGATCAGATCTCGATCTCACTTCCTGCGTTTGAGGAGAATCCATGTCTGTGGAGACGGCAGGACGAGGCCATGTCGCCAGTAATTACTGCACACCATGATATCATCTACCCCCCCCCACCCCCATCTCCGCATTGGCAGTTGAAAATCCCAGTAGTTCAGCCTCTGTCTTTATCCCTGAATGTGACAGGATTTTTATTTTGAAAATCAGTTTGATTGATTTATGTAAAAGTCTGATCTAAGTGAGGTAAAGTGCAGCATAATTAATGAGAGGGGGGGGGGGGGGCTGAAATTGCCTTTTAAATGTGCTTGATATGATTTTCCAGACAGAGCCAGGGAATCCTTAACATCCATCCCTGTTGTGATACTTAAGTCTGTGTCGTGCCACGGGGTTAACAAGGAGATTAATGTTGTAATCCTCATCAGCTACATGGTCTCTAAGACTGTCCTCTTAGTGACTGATCCCCCCCCCCCCCCCGGGGTCAAAGTGCACGGCCCTGGAGTTGTACGCCGTAAAAAACATGAGTCAATCCCAGTCTGCGGCCATTTCTTAAAAAGCACGTCCCACAAGGCTGTTAAAACGCTCGGTTGGTTTTCACAGAACAATGTTTCCTTGTTAAAAATAAACAAATCCACTGGTCCCCCCCCCCCCCTGTCCTCTCCTGCCCGCACCAGGATTCGCCGTCCATGCTGGATTATGGGAAGACCTCCGGGCCGGTTTCACTATCAGCTGTGTCTGACCCACATCCCTCTGCCCCGGCTAATCCTTTGCTTCCCGTGATCTCCGAGCACCTGGCCCCATCTAATCCTTTCTGCTGCTTTATTTCAGTATTAGATTTCATCTGGAGCGTCTTCATGATGATACCCTTCATCATCATCATCATCATCAGCTGCAGCCGGACGTGCACGGAATCTCTGCTCACCACAGATTAAATGAGGAGAAAGCTGTTTCTGGTCATTGGAAGATTTATGTTCTGATTTTGACTTATCGCCACAATAATAGATCAGATTAGTGGACAAGTCATTGTTACACTGGGAATTCACCACAGTGGACTGACTCCCACTATAAGTGTAACAAAGAAAATTATACAGCAGTGATTTATTGCTATAATAGCATATTAATTATCCACAAAAAGTGTAAAGATATTACTTGAGATGTGTTGGCATCCAAAGACTTCACTTACACTGACTGGTGGATTTTGTTAATCACCTCTAATGATATTTTGGGCGGCTGCTGCTCAGGAGATAGAGCGGGTTGTCCACCCACGAGAAGGTCAGTGGTTCGATCCCTTTCTCCTCCATTTCTATTGTTGTAGTGTATGGGAGAGGGATGTGACATTTTGGTTCTAAACCTTTCCAGGCTCCACTTGAGCATTTTATTGTTTGTCTTATTTCATCAGAATGAACCGAGATCGCCTCCGCAGACATGAGAGTGGCTGTGGGTCATGACGTGGGGCGGGTCGTCCATTAATCAGAGGTTCGATCCCTAGATCCTCAATACTGCATGTTAAAGTGTCAGTTGGAAAAACACTGACCCTCAAATTGCTGCTGACGATAGAGAAAGTGCTGCACATAGATTCCCTGTATGAATGTGTGAGCTTGTCTGAAAAGAACTTTGAGTGGCTGAGAATAGAAAAGCGAGTCTAAATACAAATCATTTACCCATTCAGGATTTGAACCTTTCCATCAACTCCCAGCGCACCGAGTGCAAGGCCCTGAAACTGCCCACGGTTTCACACAGGGACTTGACGCACAGTTCCTTCAACACATTATTAGTTCAAGCAAATCCAGTCCAATAACAGCTTGTTTTTTCAAATGTCTCCTCCTCACTGCAGACAGGGTGTCAGGACGAATCCACCACGCCACACTCACCGGCGTAAATTGATCAATCAAGTTCAATACAGGAGTTAATAGAATGTGACACGTCGGTGTTGATGTGTTTGATTCCTCCTCGTGAGAAGCCAAGCTCCGGGAGGAAGTCCGGACGTTTTCTCTCGTCTTCTTGTTTTCTACAGAAACCCTGACCGGATTCAAACCGTGGCGGTGGCTTTCAGGTTTTTAATGTTGTTTTAATGTTTTTTTAATGACGCCACAAAGAGAATAGGCCACAGTCGTTCTCATCTTTCACTCGTGCAGATATGTAGGCGCGCAAACACAAACCAGCACACACACACACACACACACCCACACAAACGGAAACTAGAATCAAATTGGTCAGAGCCCCTTGAGCCATTTAATGACCCTCAACAACTAACACAGTATATCTGCCTTGATCGATTAATAAATAAAGGTTTCTGCATCTATTATACATGAACTTATATAAATATATATATACATAAATGGTCATATAGAGGAGACCAAGCTGCTTATTACACAAATGCTATACGGAGCTTTAGATGAATTATAGAGATAGTTAGTCAGTTGTGCACTTCACAGACTGATCTGAGGAAAACATCATGGGAACATACTACCGCCATGTGCAGTGTTGTCTTTTGAGGACAGAAAAACATGAGAGCAAAAATAACCAATGTTTGTTGTCTTAGATCTGTAGCACCCCCCAGCCCCCCCCCCCCCCCCTCCAGCTACACACCTTCACAACCCTCTGAAACGTTCGGCCTCTGCTGCATCTTTATTTTCTCCGTCACGTGTGAGTAGAAATATCCTTCCTCCTCCTCCCTCCTCCTCTCCCTCGACTCCTTTTCTTTTCTTTTATGACCTTTTCCCGACCAGAAGAAACGAGGCTCCCGCCGCAGACTTTAACTCTCTATTGATTAAAGCTATATTCAATTCACACTGAATAAAGCACCTTTCTCTCCGGTCCCTTTCACCTGTTGACGGTCTGCAGCCATTTTATTGTGTCGGGCTGCGAGTCTGACACAATAAAATGGGAACGGTCGGTTTGTAACACACACAGTTCCTGACCCGGTGAGATTTGTGTTTTAAGCATCTCTCTGGAGCTTCTGTTTATACAAAGGGATTCTGATCTGATTGAACCAAAACATGAATTAAAAGGCACATCAATATTTGCACATATTCAGCTTACAATAATAATAAATCACTCAAAACTTTTGGTGATTTCAAAAATTGAGTTTTTCTTTAATTAACCTAAAACTAATTAAACTGGTTAGCTCTGTGAATTGATTGGTCTCCGGCTGACTTAAATAATTTGTTCAGACATATTTAAATAAAAAAAGCTTTGATCTCTACATATGGTATCGTGGTAAAAAGACTGGGGCGGAATTTGCAAAAGCATCCAGAACAGAAGAGATTGGAAAAGAAGAAGCTGGCAGAAACGATGCAGCCTGCTGTTAATTTGATGAACCAAAATGTCAGATTGAACTTGTGTGTTATTCAGAGGTATCACTGTGAGGATGATTAGTTCACATGTTGGAAGTCACGGTGAGCAGAAGGGTTTTAAATCCAACGTGTCATACGAGTCCAGATTCAACACAAATGTCGCCTGCACAGAATTAAACCCACAAGGTTTCTAACATTTGAGCACATTGTGGAAAATGCAATTAAAAAAACACAATTATGGTGTAAAGCCAGTGAGAGACCCATCCTGCAGTTCAGCCCTAATTTACCCATCTCAGCTCGGTCTGCTTTACTTTCAACACATTACTCTTCTTCCTTCCCCCTGCTGCAAAGTCTCTGGTTGGTCAGTCCGGATCCAATTTATGCAGTGTATCACTTTCAAGGTCAGACGTCTGCACTTCGCTCCTCTGTGCTCAAATCTCATTTCCCCCTCGACTCCGACATCATCTTAAAAAGAAGAGGGAGACACATTATGTGGAATTGAAATTCGAGCGGAGATTTCGCAGGTAACGACTTAATTCATCGCTGAGATTAATGATGAAGGGTGAAATGCCACAAAAAGAATTAACAGCATCCAAAATCTGATTGGAGAAATGTTATATTAGGGGAGTTGAGCGTCGCAGGACTCGGGAAGACACGAGTCATCTTTTGTCTCAACCTTTGGATGCACTCGTTCACGCAGCCCTCTCCCTTTTCTATCTCTCTCACACACCCTCACGCAAAAAGACATAACTTGGCAGCCAGACACCATAACTACTCAACAAATTGCCGTCCGGCCCTGCCGTAGGCCCGCGTGCATCATGTCTCAGCATTCCGACGACAGCTTTGAATTGCTTATTATGCAGTTTCTCCGGAGTGCTCTGCTTGCACATGCACGCCGCAATCTCGGTGCAGCAGCAGCTGACTGGGGAAACTCTGGAAATAATTGTCTGTCGCTCCTTGTTGGCTGCTTTGACGTCTGGTGGATCCCTTTGTGGTGCACTAACAGAGCTGTTTGAAGACTGTCACTGGTTTGGAAGGGAGTAGGGTTGCAACGCGAGCTCTAGTTCACGTCTGTGGTGCATTCCACCATCAGCAGTGTGTCAGACTGGCCGGTGGGCAGATGAGAGGTCGGAGGGGAGAGCAGGATGAGGATAATAGCTGCAGGTCTGACCCCGGCAGACGGACGGGGCAGCTCCTGAATGGAGATGTCTTTATTTAAATATCATTTTGCACTTTTGCCTCTCCCAGACAGACCTGCTGGTGTCCACCCAAGCATCTCTTACATGTTAAAGAGAAGGAGCGGCTGCTTAATGTTGCACGCAGTAAACATCATGGTGAATTGCTCCATCTTGAATAATTGAGGATGTTCAAAAGCTCTGATTGTGTGTATGTTCTGGAGGGATGTTTTTTTTTGGCTGCTTTGCTATGAGATGCGTTCCATATTTCACCATCTGGTTTGTCTTTAAGGAGAAACATGTTTTTTCAGTCTCTCTTTCCTCTGGTGTGTTGTACAGGATGTCTGTGGATGCAAAGTGAAAAAGTGTGCGATGAAACGCTTTCCTCATTTGTCTAGACTTGTGCGTCATTGTGACATCACAGTGCCCCACATTTGCATAATGCATAACTTTTTAAATAAATAACACAAACTAAAATTACAAACCTGAACATGAGCAGAATAATAAAAACTAAAGACAACAGAAACAGGAAGGATCCAAGTTTTCACATCGTCTCTGGTCCCTTTGCTTCACTGGATATAAAGAAATGTGACCTACAGTCACTTCATCATGTTTCCTGCTGAGCGCGGCCTGAGCACTGATCTGTTCCCTGCGACGGGGACAGAACCCAGGGTTGAAACTTTCCATCGTGTTATCAGCTTTAGTCAAATGTCACTCAGTGAGGTGGATAGACATCAGAGCAAATGTTCCATTTTGTCCACTGGAGTGTCAGTAAGTGATGGATGCCTCCGGAGTGAGCCCTGGCTGCAGCTCGGCAGCTGCCCGCGGGGCAAATGTGAAAAGCACCATGGGTTTTAGCGCTGCGCAGTGCAGATGCCATGTGAGGTCACACAGGGGTAAATATAGCCCCAAGAGGGTGTTGAGGACGTCGGTCTGGGTCCGCGCTCGTGTCCGATTAGTCGTCCTTGCCCATGCTCTGGAGGACAGGGGGGGGGAGAAGGTATATTACTTGTCCTGTCCTTGCACCCCCAAGGACAGGACAGGTTTAGGGCAAGCAACGGGGCCCTAATGCAGCTGTGGGTTATAGGGTTTTCCGTCCTTGCTATAGGGAGGAAGCGTGATGCGTCTTATCTCGGGTGGCGTCCCTCTCTGACAGCTCGGGCTTTGAAGTGGAAACGCAAACAGTTAGAGCAATCACTGCAAATGTCACCTACCCTCATCTCCAACGTGCTAAATGCCTCTTACATCTCGTCTGAGGCACAGCGCACCATATGGTCGGTGATAATATTATATATATATATTTATATATATATATATGTGGGATAAAAAAAAAGTGACTCTTTATCTGAGCTTCACCGCAGACGCCTTGAAAAATACATTGAAATAAAGAGTTGGTTTTTGAGCAGATGTGCACATTGGAATCTGACTCATCGAGCGAGGATCGTGCGATTGGCACTGTCTGCTCTGGGCTCGTCGGCCTTCGCGGCGGATGATATTTTGTCTTAAGCTTGGGATGAATACAAGCCCGGATAAGTGAGTCTGCTGAATAAATGATGTTTATAATCATAGCCCTGGGTGTCGGCTAATGTGCCCGGGGAGACGCGGGTGGGGGAGGGGGGTGTGTGCGGGGGTAGGGGAGGGGGGACGGTGGGGGGGAAATGAGGAGTTCCAATCATCTGTCCAAGCAAGTCCCTCCAAGGCAGATAATAATGTGGGTCTAAACTGCAGCATGGGTGGGTAATGGGATTGTGAGCACGCCGGTCTCCTGCTGGATTCACTGTGTGTGTGTGTGTGTGTGTGTGTGTGTGTGTGTGTGTGTGTGTGTGTGTGTGTGTGTGTGTGTGTGTGTGGGTGGGTGTCAGGTGAGATGTACGAGACACAAGCGCAGGTGAAAAGGTGAAAAGGTAGAAGGTGAACACGTCCACCGAGAGTAAACAGAGGACAGCGGAGGGATAAAGGGCTCGGGGGGGGGGGGGGGGGGGGGGGGGGTCATGTTTGCTGTGACAAAGCATTCTGGGAGATTTCAGTTCAACAGCATGTAGGGAGGAGCATGTACAGAAAACTGTGCCGCAGCGAGATCAGTAGTTTAAACACTGTGTGTCACCTCTCTGCCGGTCGGTTTCATCCTGTGACTGTTATTCCTCATTGTGGTGATTTCTCCAGACAACTTCCCCTTTAACACGTTGAGTAATTTATTAATTTTTGGGGTTTTCGGATGTGGAAACTGCTGATTTGTCCTTTTTTTGCAACTTTGTTTGTTGCCTCGTTCTCCTTCGACAACTTGTACCAGACCTTCTTCGGTATCCGGGACATTCACTCGAATGCTAATTAACAGCATTACATCATTTGCAAATGAATCATTCAAAGTTTAGTAATTTTTCTTGAACTTCAAAGGTCATAAAGCAAAGCGAGAGACTTAAGTTTATTCATATCTTGGCCCAAAGCTTTGCAGATGGATGGAGCTGCCGTCAGACATGAGCTGGAGTCGGGACGTTCTCTAAAGGGGCTGTGTGAGTCAGATGCTCGGGACATTTTACAGAACGTCTCCTGCCAGCCACCGGGGGAAACGATCGGAATATTCACAGTGAACGACGACACTTATAACACGTGATGGACGCAAAACACCAGTGTCCATGTGCTGCTCTTCCCAGACACCACCCCTCACCCCAAATCGTGCAGAAATATGAAAAACCTGCCGACCCAATTTAAGAAAAACCGTTCCTCAGCAGAACTTTAAAGAGAATCTGCTTCTTTATCTGTTATCTTGGAATCCCTTCTCTGTCCATCTGCTGATGTCAGAAGGTGCTGATTTATTATTATGTGTGTTGCTGAAGTGTACGGCAGCTTTAAAAGCAAAAAAGCAGAGCAGTATCTAAATGAGGCATAATAGATGTGAGAGTGACATAACCATGTTGAAGGGATGTAAGCAGCCTGACAGGAACATTGCTTCTAGCAACTCCTGTGCTGCATTAGTGATGATTTTCCAGGAGGCGCTCACAAAGAGTCTTCACAGCTCCGCGCTGATCCGCAGCCAAACCCGGAAAAGCCCCCGAAACACAAGGGGAGGCCACGTGCACGCGGGCGGACGCTCCACACATTGTTATTCAGATCCCACCATCCACACCGGCCAAATTTATTTCCCCCCCACTTAAAAAATAAAAGAGAAGAGAGAAAAAATATAGGTCATTCCGGTTCTAAAAATGGCTGCCTCTCCCCGGGGCTTGCCAGAGCATGAAATAGACTTTACATCACGTTAGCCGAGCAACACCAACCCAAGGAAGTTTACTTTTCTTTTTTTTCCTCTTCTCTTTTTGTCACTGCCCATTTTTCATCCTCTTTTGTTGCTGTAGTCTCACATGCAGCGGTTTTCTTTTTCCCCCCCTCGTCGCTCGGTTCAGGACCTGAATGAGAAATCGGCGGTTCAGCAGGTTCGGAATGTGACAGACGAGGCTGAAGTCGTGTAGAGATTTAGATAACGTGCTTTGTGAACATTTTGACAATGGTTTCCACCTCTGCCTTTCAGAGCCCCTGCCCCTCCCGCGCTGATAAGCAGGAATTCGAAGGTGGATTCTTTTTTTTAAATGCAAAAGTGCCGGCTGATATGACGAAGGGGAGTCACATGACAGACAGGACGATTACTTCCCCTGCCTGGTTGTGTTGCTGCCCCTGGTCTCAAACCACTGGCAGGTGAATTACATCCGTATCTGTGCTTCCTCTGTGGCTGCAAAATACAATATACACAAAATAAGCTGCTCTCGCCTCCTTTTGTGGCCTTGACACGTAAGTCTGCAATTTACGGAGGCGGATTCACTCGCAGCAAATTGGATTATGCAGCGAGGAAATTTGTGGGGTTGTATTTGCTGTAGTTTGGAGTTTACACACTTCCAGAAGCTCTTCCTCCTCGACCATATCGTCTCATTTTGTTGTTTTTTCCCGCCCGCTCATCACATCCACCTCCTCCTCCTCCCTCTCCCGTGTCCAATGCACAGAGTCCCTGGTGGCTGCACCTTGAAATGGCCTCATGTTTATTTAAACTTTTGAGTGTGGCTGCAGCGCGGCCCCGGTGCCTCGTTCGTTTCTCTGTGGTGTTTTCTTACAGCCGGCCGGCCCCCGGAGCCATTCATCAGCCGGGCTAAGTGTAGCTACAGCGCAGAGGGCTAAACAGCACTTCACCACAATGAGTGTGACATCAGCTCTCCACACAAACCAGCGGGTGTGTCAAAGAGAGGCACAATTACAGAGGACGAGGGGAAGAGGTGGAGAAATGACCATGCGGGGAAAGAGAGGGATGAGGAAATGAGAAGGAGAAAGAGGGGGAGAGCGTGTCCGTCATGTGGCTTCTAATTTTGGTTTGGACTCGGGCGCCAGGCTGAGACGCTGCAAGCACGAGGAGCTAAATTAGCAAAGACGACACAAACACACACAATAATAATGAGCAAGGAAAGAGCAGAGTTAAAAAATAAAATCCCAGAGACGAGGAGTGCACGATAATGTTCATTTTGTGTTTTCATAATTTAAGTTCCTCTGAACGGCTTTTAAATTTAATATGATGTCCTTGTAAACAAAACAAAAAAATCCTACATCCAGCCAAAGTGAATTTTAAAAAATGATCTCTCCAAATATGGATTAAAGAGAAGGACTCGCGTCCAAGTTTAATGGAGAGCACAACAAAGAGAACTTGGGCTGGGATCCAGATAAGAGGAGATATGAGGATATGAAAGATCAAAACCGAGCAGGAAAAATGTGGAAAAAACTGAAATGGGTTTTTGGCAGAAACTGAAATCCAGCTGTGAGTCAGTGAATCAAAATATAAAAAAGGTAACATCAAACTTACGAGAAAGGAAGAGTGAGACAGAATCAATAAAGAGTCCAGACAGAATTCAATTGTATATATATCTATATATATATATATCTTCATTTATTTCAATATTTAAACCCACTAAAAGTTGTCAATACAACTTTTGAATGAAAGGCACAGGTAAAATCAGACAATGCTGATAAAATACTCAAAAGAAAGAATTACAGTACAAAAGTGAACAGTTAGTTATGCACGTACAAATCCCTCCAGGTTCCTTCAGACGTGGGGAAACAGAAATGCATCGGACACAGCGAACGGGGGGGGGGGGGGCAGCTTCAGACCCACATATACAGTAGCCGAACTTCTCTTTATTGCTTTTCCGAACCGACCAGCGCCACGTGCTTCCTGCTTTAGATGGAGCGGCTCCTATTTACTTGATTATCGGCCCCCTCGATTGACTGTGCTACACAACACTCCACTGGGAATCTAGAGACTGAGACGGATCACGCACAAAGCCAGTGGGATCAGAGTCAAATGAGCCTATATTTGTCGTTATGCCTTAATTTGTGTGTGAAATCAACCCGACCTCCAAGTCGTTCCGAGCATTTCAATATTCAACAGATATTTCTGGGCTGCGAAATTTGAAAAGTGCAGGTCAGAAGCCAGCTCCGGAGCAAGGTAAAATACATTTGAACATCTTCATTCCCTTTTTATACCTCGGACTCGATGGAGCGCACGGCACCCGGCACTCGCGGGAGAGCTTCGAACAATAGGCTTCATTTATCAATTACAGACATTTAAAAAAGGAGAAACTGGCGGTTTTATCATGTTTTCCCGTCCTAATAAGAATCACCTTCTTTTATCTCCTTTTCTTTTAGTCGAGCTTCTTTAGCGGCCCGGTTGAAGGAAAACGTGCCTCGGCCTAACTGATCGTCATTTATCAATCCTAGGGGAGATTTACAAAGCAGTGGGGCTGATGTGGCATCGAGTATTGCCAATCTTAGTCTTGGTTCTTGCCTGAAGAGGAAATCAGTATGCGGGCCTGCCAGCTCACATGAGATTGTGTACACATTGCGGTTTCCTTTGGGCAACTCAAATGGGGAACAACTGGAGGGAGAGGTGCTGTCACTATGTACTGCTCGGGGGGGTTTTAATATTATATATAGCCTCTTTGGTATAGGCACATCTGCATCAAGGGACCACCACTGTATAATAACTCCCTTTCCTTCTTCCTATGTGCTGCTGTCTCACTCGCTCTGGTTCCTATTAAAGGGAAAATAACACCCAAAAAAAAAAAAAAAAGAAGATGATTGCCGTATGATTGCCGATAGCCGTGAAGGGTGTTCGGTTTCTACCGCATGAAAAGCAAAAACCCCAGCCCCCCCGCCCGCCTCTCTCTCCGCTCTACCTGCAGTAGCTTGGCCTTCCCTGCTGCCTGACAGCGGGGGATTCATGCTACCTCCACCTTCCCTGCAGTCATGCTACAGAGGAAAGAAAAGCCATGGCACAGCAGAAATGGAAATGTACCAATCTACTCAGATTCAGCCCTGAAAAATAATAAAATAAAAAAATACAAGAGAGAGAGATCCTGGGGGCAACATGAAACAGGTGTTAAGTTTCAGTGGTATGAAACAACGACAATTCTGAATAGATGCTGTCATGACCGTGTGATGTTGCTGCTGCTGCTGCTGTCGCTGGGACGCTCTGCTTTGCGTTAGCCTGGGTCCGGTGAAGGATGCGTTTAGGGGATGCGTCACAGCCCTTTGTCACTCCACCCCCACCCCGAAGACATGGCAGGCCCACCCCTATAGAGGAGCAGTTACCTCTATCCCCTCTCTATCCTGGTTCTAAGCAGAATCTCTTAGTGCCTCGCTGCTCGTTCACACTGGAGCAAAGTCGGTTAAAAAGCTTGAGCTTTAACAAATCTGCTTTGAAGCTGGATTCTCACACTTCCTGATGCATGACCTCCAACACCTTCCTGCTCCGGTGCACAGGGGGGAGCAAATGACATCATGTACAAGAACCAGGATCTCAAGAGTCTGGAGATAAAGAGTCTAAAGGAATCCAGTCTCTCAGTGCTTAAGGCTGACGCCAACTCCATTCATTACCTGGCTGTAGCAGAGGCGGAGCCAGCAGCTAGCTGTGTGAGGTATTCGCGCAGTTCCTTGGCCGCCTGGAAGCGGCCGTAGCGCTTTTTGGGTTTGGTGCACTCGTCCAGCAGAGTCTCGAGTTGTCCATCTTTGGCTATGTGGGCGGGAGGGTCGTGGAGGAGGCCCCCGGTGGTGCCCCGCCACGTAGCATACCGCGACAGCAGGTTCTGGCAGACGGCATAGTAGTTGTGGTCCACGGTGACCCTGGAGCAGAGGGATTCCTTGGAGAAGGACAGGCAGGCCTCCCGGTCGCACTCCTCGAAGCGGCTCTCGTACCACACGTCATAGTTCTCCGGCTTGTCTGCAAGAAGATGAAGAGACACTGACATTAACTCACAGCAATAAATATATACTGATCATAAAAAGAACTCAATAACATTGATGGTCGTAGAGGCATAGTATTCATTTCAAATATAAAAAAACATTTGAGTCAGTAGCTGGTGTTTTACAGCCTCCATCAAGTGAGTATGTAATGAGATCAGGTCTTAAAACTTTGATGAAAATCATTCGAAAAAGAAAAAGGTCTTTAGCGGTTATTCAACAACTTTCTGTAAACAGCGTAGGAGTTAAACCAACCTGCAGGTCACAGGATGATGCCTTTCCGTTTTGTGTAATAAGATTTGAAACTGAGCTGATTAGGAGTGATTACAATCCACTGAATGACTGCACCTCACCCAGATGAATAATAGCTTTTCCACATTTTCATTCCAAATGACTACTCGAGAAATCAACCTGATCAGAGGCTTTTAGGACCAAAGCGTTTCGCTGCCGTCATCCCGCTGGCCCCCACAGGAAACTCTTTTAAAAAGCATAAAGCCAAACAAGTCATCTACAATATCGTTTGAAAGAAATGAACCACTTTCCAGATTTATTGAGCAAATAAAAGTCTTTCTTCAGCTCATGTTTTTTTCCTCTTTAAAAGGCTTGTGCAGGGTAAAGCAGGGAGCCAAGAAAATAACCTGCATGATGAGAGAGAGCTATTGGTTTGTGCATTAAAAAGCAGATCAATAACATTGTTGGGAGGGGGCGGACCCAGAGGATGCGAACACATAATCAGTGTATCAGCGTTGTAATGCACTTCTCCTCTGGCTCATCAGAACAACTCAATCAAACATCCAGCGCTGCCCTGTTAGCAAGGGGCCCCTGTGGGCCCCCGAAGAGGAGGGGCATATCAACCTCAATCAGAGTAGGTGATGAAGATGGATCTGCCAGGGAATGCATGCCACGAGCTCGCAAGCGCTCGCATGCGTACACATATATGCACATAAAGCAGTGAAGTGAGGCCAAAGCAATTAATGTTTCACAGCCGGCCATGCATCACGCCTCAGCACTGATTGACAGGTGGCATCAGGAGACAGTCGAACTACCACACACTTACAGAAAGCAAACAGAAGAGGAGGGAGGAGAAGGTTCAAAGTCAAGGACGAAGAGGTGGAAAAAAAAAACACTGACTCAAACTCAAAAGCTAAAAGAAGACTGAGGAATATTTTCCTGCACCTCAGCCCCGTTCTCATTGCAGGTCTGACTGTTCCAAACAAAATCCTTTTCAATTCAGGGTGACTACTTGTCAAAGAGACTGACCATGTTCAATTTGATTCATATTCTTGACAAATAAAATCATTCAAAAAGGTGTGTAGTTTTTCAGCTTGAATCTTTCATTCATTGGCTGAGATAAAGAGGCTTTATAAAGAGGGATTGTGGTTTAAATTCTTAAATGGTTTGGTCCTGTAGCTGCATATTTGCCAGGTTATGACTTGCTGAAAACCCCATTTGAAAAATCCTTCCCAATATGGAGCCCACGATATTTTCATACTAAACCACATCAGACCTTTTTTATCTTTTGTATTTAATCCTCGTGTTATAGTTCTTTCTAAGCAACGAGTTCCATGTCTGAAGAAACATATGATTCACTAGTTCACGGTGAATAGTTCCAAAGACTAATTTGTTCAGCAACACTTTATTTGTTTATATCTGTGGCACTCTGAGATTCTCGGATGAAGAGTGCCTTACAAATAAAATGTATTATTATTATTATTGTGCCATGATGCCTCGTTTAAAGCCTCAGTTGATTCGACAATAACTAATTGGGAGAGTGATGAGTAACCAGCCTCCTTTGTTTCCTGCGTATCTGGAGTCTTCCACATTTAGGAGCTGAAGTTGGACTTGTAAACATTCACCTCACTCCTCTGCCTTCCCAGCTCCCCCACTTGAGAGGGGTCACTGGGCCTGAAATACTTGTTAGCGTGGCCTTACTGGTGGCATTCAGGAGTACGAGCTGGTTTTCACAATGCCCGCCTGCGTTCAGGGTGCATTATTGAATGTGAGAGAAAGACAAGTGTGTGAATGTTTTAAGTGCTGCTGCATTTGTGTGTGTGAGTGTGTGTGTCTCAGTCAGCGAGCGATCGTGTCAGGGGGAGAAAAGAATGAGCGTGGATGAAGTAAGTAAGTGTGTGTGTGTGTGTGTGTGTATGTGTGTGTTACATTATAGAGCATGTGTTTTCAGAAACCACTAGGGTTGAAACCATTCTAAAACGCCATAAACTCAATGATGGGGAATGGCTCCTTTCGCACCACTGGACTGTGCAAACACACGGGCGCACGGCGCGACTTCAACGTACCGTGTGTTTTATCTCGCCACAAACCCACCGCATCAATATGGATGCCGGCGATGAAAGGGTGGAACGGCGCGCGGCTCTCTGTGCATTTGATCTGCAAATCAATTGGCCTCAGTTTAGACTGATGAGATTTGCGCCACACACTTGAACTCGCCTTTTCCAACTTGTGCTCTAATTGCAGGGGGTTGGACTCTCCGCGCTCGTGGAGCCGTGCAAGGTTACCGCGCCTATTTCCTCCTGCTGTCCGACACGTGGCTGTGGCCTTGTAATACTCATTACCGCCTTCAACTCTCTTCTTCCAGCTACTCCGGGGCGCACACAAACAAACAAATCCAACCCCACAAACACACAGGGAGCACGTAAACATTCCCGAGGCTTAAACTCTGAATGGCCACGGTAAGCAGCTTGAGTTGTCAAGCTCTAAATGTGTCGGGCCAGACAAAGGGAGTCTCAACCTGGATTGTGCTTTAGGACTTGCAAAGGGCCAGCGTGACAGGGCGGGAAATTGCAGCTACCGGCAATAAGGTAAATATACACATTTCGGAGCGAGCCACACAAAAACCCAACAATCTCACAAGAAGTAAAGTACAAACTCCAGGGAAAGAACTCAAGGGCATAGTGGAGTGAAGACATGTGAAATAGCGTTTTGCCATTCTCTGGTATAGGAATCTTCGAATTGGGCAACAATTTTACTTTATCCAAGGATGAATACATTACCATACTTTCCCTCAAACCAATAAACATAGACAAACACTGTTTCACACAGACACATGCAGACGGTTCATGAGCCCCTAAGGTAAAATCAAATGTCAGACGATATGAAAAACAACGTCATAATGATGAAAATAGCCACGATTCATCATGTTATTAGAATACTGCTCCTGACCAGACAGTAATTGTTGTTTTTAAATCTGAGCTGGAACATTTGAAATGAAGTGCTTTTCCCTCAGCGCAGATGGACACATATTTTAGAACTTTTGTCACATTGCTATTGAAGAGAATCATACTGCAGTAATTACTGTTGTTTTAACGCCCAGCACGAGTGGAACCTCAACACCTCGCGACAACTGTTCACCTCTTAATTGGGATTTCGACAGGAAGGGACGAATCTAAGAGCCCCGGCTGGGTGGTCACCCGTCTCTCTGAAGTAAACCCAGGAAGGGGTATGCCGGGGTAAGACAGAGATAGTGTGATGTGTAGCTCTCTCTAGTCTTGTTATGAGGTTTATACTGAGAGGGGAAAAAAATTAACTAGGGCAGTGGAGATGGCTCGTTATCCCAGCTATCTTTGCTTTGATGGGGACGCTTGTATGTCGAAGGCAGAAGGGGGCTGGAGGAGTGTATTCTTAGAGGAAAGGAGGCTTCATGCTTGTGCAGATTTGCCCACAGCCGTCTGTCCCCCGAGGCCTTTCCTCAAACCCCTGTCACTTCCTCATCAGCTACAGTTGACGTGGTTCACAAAGTGTTTTCTGGAGAATCGAAGCTGTGGTCAACGGTTGAATCAAGCTCTGCAAAAATCTGTGACACAGTTTGAACGATGGAAAGGAGGAGCCACCGCTGCTTTGTGCGTCATAATAGGAATGGAATTAATGGTTAATTATCACCTTTTACAGCTTTAGAGAAGCACTAATCTCACAAATGAAGTGTTAATGTTAAATGAGCAGCATTTCTCTCCTTAGGTAGCTCCACAGCCACAGGTGGTTTAAAGGTGTGATGCACATGCATGTTTGGGAACAAAGATGAATTGTGATGGCAACTCTGGGGGAAAAGCTGTATTAGACATTGGACGCACACACACACACAGAGAGAGAACACATGTATTCAGGAAGCTGCCACTCACTCTGCTTGATCAGCCTTTTGTCTGCCACAAGAACGTTCTCTGCATCGACGACGATGACCTTTCCATCGCGTGGGCCGACCGCGAAGTTATCAAAGCTGACGTCGAGCAGGTAGAGGGCAAACTCAAAGTCGTTGTTGGTGAGCTGCTCGGCGATGTCCATCAGCTGGCGCGCCAAGTCCACCCTCTTCTCCCAGGGCGCGTTGTAGAAGCTCCACAGCTCCTCGCCCACGTAGTTGACAGCTACCATGCGCCCGCATGCCCCCAGGTACTTGGCGAATGGCCACCCTTCGTCTGACGGAAAGCTCTGGGAGGGAGAAACAGAAATGAATGAGAACAGAAATTGTTGATTTAGAAGCACATAAAAAGGTGTCAAGCTGTGTAGGGAGGATTGGCTGAAAGAAATACCCTACTGACTTTGAAAGGCAGAGGAAAAAAAAAAAGATGAATTGCAAGAACCTTGAGAGTGTCAGAAATAATTTGTTTATCTTTCACACAAATCACTTTCTTAATTGCGAGAGAGAGAAGAAAAAGAGACCCCAAATCCCACACACCAAACGGTGGCCATGTGCAGTCTTGGGTAGTTTTTGATGCACAATTCTGAACACAATTGAAAATCTGCTGAAGGGCAGGGTATCACAGATTCAATTTAATAGAAGAAAAGACCAGTTTGTGGTGAAGCCCTACAGCTATGAACTGATGTATCCTGCCAGACTCGGTGCTTCCAGAGAACTGATAGGAGGAGATTCGTGGTAGCAGCAGTTAGCAGGAAAGCCTGATGTGTTGTGATGCAGCAATGGGGCGATTTAAGCTGCAGCCTGGTGTTGGCTAACCAAGTTAATGCAGCTTGGGCATGCTGACAGAAAAATCACGGTGTATTACTGGTTAAAAAAAATATTAACAATGAGGTAGTACCGCTCGCAGTGAGCGACATCACTGCTGCTGCACAATAACCTTAATCTCTTGGATTTACAACATTTTATTGAGGTAAAACAGAAACCGGAACAAATGCACCGTCACCTGAAACCACTAACTTCTGCACAGGAAAACACACACACACATAACAAAGTGTTGGTAAGCTGCATTTGGCAAACTTCCTGCTAAGGGATTCAGAAAGTCTCATTCCATTTCTTTCTGTGAGCACTTTTCCCAACCCATCTTCCTTTTCTCCTGGTCAATTTCATTTCCACAGGCTATCACAATGGAGTGGGACAATGGATGAAAAATAATAGAATGAAATGTTTGTTTTTCGGGGGCCTGTATGAGTTTGGCTACAAGTGATAAGCTCCCGTCTTTAATGATAACTCCCCCCCACCACCTGCCATAGAGCTCCATCTTTTACAATAAACACCAAGCCATATGCTAGCTTAATGATAGACCACAATTCCTATGTAACAAATCTCTCTTAGGCTGCTGTGTCTGGCAGGCAGCCACCGTGCAGCAAAAAGAGAATCATGAGCCCTCGCGTTGCACAGCCGCCTGAGGAGCCCCCCCTCTCTGAAAGCCAATCGTATCAGAGATACGGCGGGGAACGCACCAGGTCACTGCAGGTAAAGTGTGAACTACTATGACTGTCGCGTCTTACTTTACGCTTTTGGTAACTCAATACCTCACCAGCTTTCAATGTCTATCGAGAGAGAGAAGGCAGGCGTGGGTCAAATATGCATGGCTGCCCGAAATCCCTTTAAACTTTAATGACATACAAATTATTTAGAAACATACATTTAACCCCCCCTCCCCTCTGCAGCCACTCTTTCTCAAAGAGAATCGCTGGACTCCCACCACATCGAGATGCTAAAGACGTCCACGTGAAAACCCCGGGTAGGTCAACGGATGACTATGCAGCGATCTGCGGGTTCATTAGAACAACTTCGACTAGTGTGGAGACATTTTTATCACAGGCACTCCTCAAACTAAGCTGCTATTGAGCTTCTTTATTACGCCCCTTGACAAGGCTATAATTTGCTAAGTGCATGGAAGGCCAAAGCATATGGATCTCGCCTGTGCTACAGTACATGATGGAACAAGCTGATTGCAGTTCTAAATGAAGGAGAAGAACGCCTGGCTAAGGGGTCCGTGACTGGACTAACACCCTTGGAATAATCTTACCAATGAAAAAAATCAAGATCTTGATAATGATACAGACAGAGAGACAGTCGTTTACACGTCTGTTTTGGTTGTGTGAGGCTATACCTTAGGGTGGATCTCTTGAAAGAGAGATTCACCAAAAGGGGAGGACAATGATAAGTTACATTTAGTGCAGTCCTGGTTGAGCCCATTTCCCTGAGGCAACCCAATCAATTGTGAGCCAGACAGAAGTCTGTCTAGAAAGCACCGCTGGCATCCAGTCTGTCAGTGCCTGGTATCCCTAGTTTTAGCGATGACATACCATACAACTCTTGGATTGATAACCGTCCTCTACATTTTATAATGTAACAAACCGGACAGAAAGAAGAATCTTAGAAGGTAGACGCGTCTCCAGAAAAGTGAGGAATTCCAGCAGATGCTGAGAAACAAAGGATAATGGTGGGCTGACTGCACGTCCACATACTGTGCACTGGCTGAAAAGGAGACAATCCCAGACTTCTGAGATGTTGCTAGCTAACAGGCATTCCCACATAAGAGATTTTAGGATTAGAGACTTGACAGGCTGAATATCGGAAATGGCTTGCTAATTTTTGAAGTTGGTGCAGAAAGATTATGTTCAAGCTGGATCAGTTGGTGGTATATCCCTATTAGGCCCGCTTCCCTTTGACCCAGATTCAAACCTCAGATCGCTTTATGTTGGTGCAAATCTAAGCGGCTCTCGGTCTTGTTGACAAAAGTTAGCCTGTCCAATGTTACGGCTAAACCTGCTTTGTGAAACACCATCCTCCGTCTCCCATCCCCACAGGGCGGCTGGATGGATGGATGCCGGGAAGCGCAGTGGTGTGTTGTTGGGAGGGAGAATGCGATGGAGACGGCAAACACAGGAGACAAACAGAGTGTCTTTCACCTCTCCGCTCCAGTGGACAGAAGGAATAAACCAGCAAAGACCTGCCTGCTAAACACATCTCTCTCTTTGTTGTCAGGTTGCAGCTTGAATGGAAGCAAATGTAGAGCGGCAGCAGACGGGGGGGGGGCTGATGGGAGGGAGGAGAAGGAAGAATGCCCTACGGCTACTTTCAGACACTGTCAACGGCTGTTACGCCTTCAAGTCTGTGCATCCCTCTTCTGCGGTTCTTAACATAGATGTCGCTCATTCACGGGGCTGACAGGCTTATTGCGCTCGCTCAGTTATCGGGTTCCTGACGACTTATAACCTCTGGTGCCATTTTTTTTATGAGCTTCCTTCATTTAAATTTTATATGCAATAATCCTAAAGGTGAGAGCTTTTTAACAGTGCAGGGAAGCACATGAAGTGGGCACCTGAGCATTGGATTCAACTTGCCCATTACAGAGGTTGATAAATACTCCACCTGTCCCACCAATCATTCTCCCTTAGCACTCTTTAAATGGTTACTCTGCAGAAGTCATTAACATCCGCAATGAGGCGTTCAGGAGGGGGGGAGAAATAAATTGGAAGGCCCAGTCTAATATTACATCCACTGCACAATCTCTGAGCAGACTTACGAGGCAATGTGTGTGTGTGTATCTATGTGTGTTGGGACGGCACAGGTAGTGAGTTTTACCTATGTTATGCTATTGAAAAATGCTGAAGGTGCAAAACTTCCAATGACACATCCCAGCGACTTTTACTGCTTTTAAAAAGGTCTTATCACTTCTTTTCCCTGTAGTTAGATAAAACCCTTTTATCTCCTGCTCAGCAAAACCTTTAACTTATAAAACCAAGTATCAAATGCTCTCATTGTCTGTATTTCTTTTGTGAGAAGGTCATGCTGCGTTACAGATATGATGAGGCTGGCTCCGGAGGCGTAAGGAAGTGGAAGTGGAAAACAGACCAAAACAAATCCTGCTCATTAAAGAAGACCTCAGTGACTACTGGGCCCAAGTCGGACTGATCACATCTCAAAGGTTGCGCCGGTGCACTTGAGTAGCACTGACAGGGGGTGTTTGTGGTTTCAACTCCCCTCGCTGTAACACAACAGACATACTGGCATCCTCTTGGGGGGGTGGATTGGAGAGGGCTGAAATGAAACAGGGCCACAGACAAATGGGCAGCCTCTGGAGAAGAGGATGAAACGAATGGAGCGAGAGGCAAAGGAACACACACCTGCGCCCTGACATCTGCTGACAAAGGCATGCCCTTCTTACTGGGCCACTCGGGGGAGGGCGTGGGCGTATGCGTGTGTGTGTGTGTGTGTGTGTGTGAGGGCTGGAAAGAGGCTCTTTGTGCGCATGTGTGTGTGTCTGCGTGAAACTGGATCTGAGAGTGTGTGTGTGTGTGTGAATGAGAACATGCAACGTGACCAGGGCTGATAACAACCTCCATTCAGGGGCCGAGTAAACATGAGCAGCTCCCAAGATATTGGCTTGGCCGGTCTGCAAAGAACACTGGTCCATCAAACACGCAAATACGTACACAGAAGCGCACACGGGCAAATATGGTGGACACACAGAGCTGTGTTTATAAACGCAAGATTTAAAGGAAGCAGTTGCCTTCATCCTGCAGCCACATCTACTTAGAGCTAGAAGGAAATTGGTAGTTTGCCACATAAGTGTTTCATGTGTACAGCTTGTGAAAACCCCTCGGGGGGTGTGGCGTAAATTCCCAACATTTTCAGTTCTCAACAAAACCCCATCGCCGCATAGCAAACAAGCTGGGACAGGACTCGTCAGGAGTCTGGGGATCAAACAGTGAAGTTGAGGAAGTCTGGCGGACGACAACCAGAGCAACAAAAAAAAAAAACGTTTCAGCCCTGATAAAATGAACAATATTCAACCCGTTTAAAAAGAGCTTTGTGTTAAGAAGGAGTCACATCTATTCGGCTGTGCTGAGTCCACTTAGGTCTTGACTTGAAAAAACATGTTGCTGTTCTGTGCAGCTCTCCTGTTGACCCTGTGGGTCTGGGAGGATGTGTGGCGAGCCCCGTCTGGCATTTTGCTGGCCACTTGAAGTTTAAAATCCAGCCGGTTGGTCCGCAGCGAGAGCTCAGGCCCCACGGGGGAACCGGTGCTAAGTCTTCTCCTCATGGCACACATGGCTCAACCTTCCTCTTCTCTTGTTTCTCATCTCATGCTGCTGCTTCTCTTACTAACCCCCCTCCCCCCACTTTACTTTCTTCCCCCACCACCAAACCCTGCAATACAGAATAGTGACGCTGTCTGTTCCCGACATAGAAGCCAGGAAACGCCTTCTCTGAGCAGCGTGTCTGTAAGGGAGAAGGAAGAGTGGCTAGAGACTGCAAAGTGTATGCATCTGAATTGAGAAAAGGCCCTGCCTCTTTCTTTACCAAACGGGCAGTTCAAAGAGTGCAGAGTCACAGTCTGGCAGCCGTCTTGGGAAAGAGGAAAATCATTGAATGAAGAAGACTGAAACTAAATACCACTGCTGGGCTTGCGGGTGTGTGCGCGTGTGGAGGAGTCAGAGCCAATAAGAAAGTAAGAGGTCAAAAAATACTCGGATGAGAAATCTAAACCAAGAGGTCAGGTGGAGAAGCCGACCACATACAGTTGTATGGCACAGAGGGGAAGAGAGTGCACACACACAGACTCACATCATTAGGTGAGCTCTGCCAAGCAGTGATAGAAATGGGTTAGATAGGTCTTTGGGTTCTGCGGCGCCTCTGCACTGTAAAGAGAGCGAATGAGAGCAGGATGAGGGATGAGAGCACAGGACAGTGCAGCGAGTACACACTTTGCTTCTCGCCGATAGCTGAAACCCTGGGCTGACCTGAACCTGAGCCACCGCGCACAGAGCCACCTCATAAATCCCCTCTGCTGGAAGACGAGGAATGTATTAAGTCATACGCGGCGGTGTTGACTCAGTTTAGGTGGTATCGCCGCCCACGAGGCCTGGGGAGGCACCCAAGAGAAACTTGGCTGCCGACCTGAGGCCTGTGGGTTTGAGGCCAACATCAAGGGTTGTGTATTTCAGAGCAGTCGCTAATTATCTGAGGGGCAGCTGGGTGGTGTAGTGAGAAGGGAGAGGGTGTCACTGACCCTCCACCTGAACCTCTCTGCAGCATCGGGCCGACCTAGAGCTAGGAGGAGGAATTAGGTATCTCACACACTATAGGATACTTCTAACATGATAAGAGGTGAAGGCCTATGACGCGGCCTCTAAAAACTACACCACCACAAGGGAATTGGATTAAATTAAGTTGGAATTGCAAGGGTACAAATGTTTAAAACAGGAAAATACTGCAGTATGTCTCTTATCCCCCATATTTTCTGACAATAACTTAGGTGGTTGGTGCTTTAATGCAGTTGACGATTTTACTACTAGAGGGAAGCTGGTGTGCTAAAAAGCATATTTTGCTCTAACATTAGTCCCCCAGCCCTCTCGAGAGGACGCTGCACAACAAAGAGCCACTCGTCACCGATCTATATTGGCAATCTTAAGTGGCCCAGGGAGAGCTGTGAACCTAGTTAAGACTCTCCAGCGCTGCAGAACTGCATCTTCAGGAGGCTTGGCTTAAGGTAGGCTGGGGTGCAGGCTGTAACAGTAGGAGTCTGGGGGGTGGGGGGGGATAAACATCTAAAAAAGGAGATGGTGGGTGGGAGAGGGAAGCGAGACGGGAGGGGATTCGGCCACAGGCATTTACCTAACCAAACACAGCTGTCATGTGTGCGCTTTCGGTGTGTGTGTTTTTGGAGAAAGAGAGAAAGGGATTATGGTAACACAAGCAGTCTGGCTCATTCAAATAGGGGGAAAACACCACAAGGCCCTGGCTTGTACAACACACACTCACAACCCTCTGCTCCCCTCTTCCTCCTCCTCTTCTCCCATTCCCACTAGGGCCTCCATCCAGCGAGGGCAGCCAAAAGAAGGGAGTCGGGCCCAGATAACTCCCTGTCTTATCCTAACAGGATTCAGTCCGTACACAAAGGCCTATACGAATAATGAAAGGGGGTTTGGGAGCACTTGAAGCAGGGTTAAGCGGCGTACACATCCTCCACTCTCATGTGCTAAGAGCACCACAATCCCCCAGACCCAAAAACAAAAAAGGTACTAATCACAGACTAGCAACTTAAATAGCATTTACCAGTGGACCTCAGCCACTGAGCCGGCCTTTAAGACAGACGGCTTTCGCTTAAGCCAGGGTAGCATTCAGTGACTGTGATTAAATGAAAAGAAATAAATAAAACTAAAAAACAAAAGAGGCTTTGATCCTCTTTGTGAAAGAGGCATGACCCAGAAAGCCAGAGCACAAGATTGCAGATTTTTATCGCTGCTGCACGGACAAAATAAACGGCAGAGATTCAGTCCACTCTTTGTCAGAGCATGAACATGCAGAAAAGAGAGGGATTTTATATACATATATAAATAGATTGCAGACGGTTTGTGACCACTGCAGCTTTGTTAGTGTGCATCTCTCATGTTTTACCACTACAGAAAAAATTCAATATTTCATAGTATTGTGCAAGTAAACACTACAACAAACTACCTGTGAAGCCCCTGAGACAGTCTGAAAGAGATTTCATACAGAAAAGCAGGGCTGCTTTAATGGGCTGCATTCAATTACAAAGGTTTTGCCACAATATTAAATTTATATTTTATTCACCACTGTAGAATAATTGCTTCGGTCTTGCAGATAAGGTTGAATGTAAAAAAACTGGGTTGTCTATATTGTTTAGTTTAAAATATGGTCAAATGCGAAAATCATACTTTTTATTATTCCAGTTACACAGTCACTGGATTACCGGACTCATAGCTGATGTGGGCAGGTAGCACATTTACTTCTGACCCGATGCATTTAAATGTATTTTCCAACTCTAAAATACAGCCAGGTCCAGCTGGTCACGGTTGAGTTTCTACGTTTGTCTCATTCTGTGCCAGGAAACCCCCGTGAATTTATTTTGTTGAATTTGGCTTTGCTTCCAGCAGCAAATGAGCATCATAATAGATTATGAAGGGCCTCATTAAACTAAGAGCATACCAAAGAGGTATCAACCCCCCTTTAAAGACAAATTCAAACAAGCTACTTACTGGACTGGTGTGTTTTTATAAAGAAACTGGAGATGTTTACATAAGAATTTGTTTTCCATAAAAAAATCTTTGGAGGAATAGAGATGAGGTCATCAGTTCTAATCTCCGTGTTCTGTCTCTTCTCTGATTTTGTATCAGTGTCAGTCTTCTGTGTTCTGGGAAAAGACGTGGTGTGAGGGGCTCATGACCTCGGACGGGTATGTCCCCATGTCCGGAGAAGCCGGGGTGTTGAATGAGGAGGTGGATCTGTGCAAGGAGGCGAGGTCGGTAATAGAAAGAGGGAGAGGGGTGTCTGGGAGAGCACAGATCTGAGTCTGGAGGACATAAGAGTACTGCTGACTGAGTTAACCCCACAGGCCTGTCGCAACCTATTCTCAGCTTCACTGAGCAAGACAGGGATGAGGACCAAATGGGTGCAAGTGCAGTCACATGCTCCTGGCTACCTCCCCAAGCTTAATCATTTGGAAGGGAGGACTAGGCTTAAATGAACAAATTTAAGGTTGGGCCAGACGTACTCCATCAAACACAACCATCACCTGATGAATCCATGTGTCATCTCACCAGAGGAGAGAGGCTAAGGATCACAAAAATATGAGATTAGAATAAATTACTCGCATTCTGTGTAAACAAAGTCAAATTAAGCATGTAGTATGTAGCTTCAACCCCTATGGGATCTCAGCTCAAACAATACAATAAAATCTAGTTTGATGACCTTGTGAAGCAGAGAGGGATCATGGGAGTTGTCAAAAAATGTCCTGACGCGACACAAATCAAATTGTATTTAAGTTTTTATTCACGCCAAGCCAGTGTGTTTTTCTTTCACCACACATCGTTTGCCCGGGATCTTATAGCAGAGACGTGCAAAGAGATGGGTAAAGCGGATATGACTCCAATTTTAAGACAACGAAAATGAAACGTCCCGTTACCTTGTATAAAACATGGGATTTCTGTGGGTCTGAACATTGTGGGAAACAAGTACACAACACAAGACAATATGTAACAGTTATATATAGGTTTCTCCTGGTGGCAGAGAGACAACCCCCTCAACATAACTAGACTGATCATAGTAGCTGGAACCTGTATCTGTGCAAACTTCAGACAAACACCATTGGTTCAGAGGAAACAAGAGCAGAAACAGATGAAGTTGCATTAAGTCCCTCCCACTGCACAAGGATTTTCTTGTTTGGCTTTCGTCATTTTGTCTTCCAAAAATATCTGTTCCCCAAAGCCAAATTGTCTTCCACGTGACGAAGGAGTGGGGGTGTTGTGTGTGAGTGAGTGTATACATGCTTGTTTTACTGCAGAGCACACAGAAAACACATTGTTGGCCGGAGCCGAAAACAACACAGCAGATTGTTTCCCACAGACAAAGGTCTGGTTTCTCATAGTGAAACAGGGCCGATTTACTGCCTGTGGCTTCAAAAGAGTAGAAACAGAAGCCATTCTAAGAGAGAGTGCAGCTTAGTGAGCGCACAGCCGAAACGCTATTCACATATTTAACTCTAGAAAACCAGAGGGGAGAGACGGGAGGGAAAAGAGCTAAACCATACCTCTGGCGACGACTGACAGTAGGAATCATTTACACTAAATATAGAACATTTAAATTATACACTGCGCGATGGCCTCTCGAACTTACCAGGGATGTTTGACTACAACCACGCAAATTCCAGCATTTCTACAGGCCTGACTAGAAGCCTAAGTGACAGAGTTGAAGTGCGGATCAAGTTTCATTAAATACCCGGACATTTTCCAGCCAGGACTTCTGGATCTTTTGTTAAAATCAGTCCCCACACAGCAGAACTAACCTCTGGCAAAAAAAAAGAGGAGACCAAGGTGTTGTAGTACAGCACGTCTCCTGTTAAGTCTCCATAGACGCCATTAATTCTTTATGGTCTACTGCTGCCCAACCTTGTGCATAGGCCCTCTCAGCCTCTCTGCAAATTTCTTTCCTCAATTTTCAAGAGTCCAGTGATGCTGACGAAACTGTCAAGGCCCTCAGGATCCGTGATTCTCTGAGATGTCTAGCACAATTCTTTTTACATTATACATCCCCCACAATCCCTGTTCACCATCTGTTACCCCCAGCCCAGTAGACAGACACACACACACACACACACACACACACACACACACACACACACAGACTCACCTACCCTACAGTTCCTTCTAATGCCCACAGGTCATAAGTTCAGGATGAGATCAACAATTCATGATTCCCTGTAAACATGCAAGGGAGCGAAGTGAGGAGAGCTGCAGACAATGTGTGCACACGACGTGTTTGTGTGCGTCATGTACGCGTAGATAAGGGACGGGGGGAAGGGGGGTTGGGGGGGTGATTCACCAAGCTTCTCAACTGGGGCATAATGGCATTAAAAACTGATGGAATTATCTGGCCCGGTTTGTGGAGCGTACACAGAGATATAGGGATGGGTGACACAGACAGAGGAAAGATGCAATGAGAAAGAAAGGAGGAGAAAGGGGAGGATGGGGGAAGGGCGGGCTGCCACACAAGGCTAATCAGATTTTATAGATTGCCCAAACTAAAAGGCTGATCTTGTCTTTTGTCCTCTGAAATGCCTGGAGGTGTCCGACCCTGTGCGTGTTTGTGTGGGGGAGGTTAGAGGTCAGAGTAAGTTATTGAATCTCAACATGGGCCATGACCATTGTTGTTCTGTCTCCCTCACGAGACGCGGTCAATGCCGGATTGAAATTGAAATTGATTGGCTGCTTGGAAATCAGTGAGGGAAAGGGGAAGTTGATGGTGCTTATATGATATACAGCTCTGGCATGCAGGATGACAGAATGGAGATGGGATGATATCCAGTCAGTCGCAGTATTTTCAAAAGCCTTAAAAAAAAAAGAAGCTGGATTTTGGGAGCCCTGTAGAGAGATCGCTGTCACCCACAGAGTGACGAGAATCCACCGGACACAGACTTATATCAAAATTAAAAACAACTTGGATCATTTACAGATGCATCCCTTAATAATTCAGAATTGCCCTACATATAGTGTTAAATATGCAGTATTGCCGCCAGCAAAAATCTCTCATCTTTTGGGAGGCCACCGCTCTTAAGCCCCTTCTCTATTCTAAGCATGGAGGAATGTTCGTGCTCCAGATAGCGGGAACGTGGTCTCGATGTAGCCTGGAGTTTAGGGAGGGTGTAATGGTTCATCTCAGATCTTTGAAGGGAGGAAGGAAAAGGAGGATTCCCCACCCTGTAATTTACTGGGGGGGGGCTTTATGGGCCTCCACCCTAGCTTGCTTTGTACTGATGCTCCTCTCTTTTGTAGCAACGTTAACCCAGACACTGTGCCTCTGATGGCTTTCAACGGTACATGTAAAATCTGCAATTGCGATAACATTAGTCATTATTGTCATGGCAATATGACTTCAGATGAATAAAGAAATATTTAAGTGTGCGTTTACAGTTCCTTGCCTTCCAAATCCTTCGCACTAGCTAATTTAACCTCACAGCCACCACCAAATTGACACCAATTACTCTGAGGGCAGCTGACGGCTATCTGGGGCTATATCGGATCGGCCAAATGGAACCTGCACCATGGGATCCCACTTTTAGGTCAAATGTTCGCATGCTGAGTGTGTGAATGTACGATTTTCCCTACATTTCTGGAAAGCTTATGTTGAGGTTGCAGCAGTGAGGCACCAGGGATTCTCCCACCAGGGGATAGCCATATATTGTTATGTCTCTCTGAACAGTACAGTGCACCCTATCTGGTTCTTTATAGGTACTTCTATAGGTTCTTCTTATCACTTTTAATAAGAAGCAGCAAAAGTTATGTTTACAGCAGCACTCAGTCACTGCAGTAAATAGACTAAAACATCTCCGGAGACAAATGTAATACAAAATGTCAATACACTCAATAATATTTGGGATATGATTACACACAGAGACGTTGAACGAACCAAAAAGATATCTTCCACTATCAGTCATCTCCTGCATCCACCTCCCTGTGCTGCTGATTTATCACCTGCAGGTAAAGCTGCTCTGATAAATCTGAAGATATGTGGCAAATAAAGCGAGCAGCCATCACACAGAAAGATATTTCTTTAGCGTGCTCGGACCAATTCACTCTTAGTGCTGGTGTTGTGCAAAAGATACTACAGTGAAAGGGAGCAGTTGAAATGGCCAAAAAAAAAAACGGTTATAAAAAACACATTGCTTTAAATTGCTCTCAATAAAGTTCAAACAGACAGTACCTGTAGTACGAGTGGTTCCGGGTTGAATGCCAATGTCATGAGCAGCTGCATTCTCTCTGTGTCCTTGAGGTTCTTGAGCAGGAAGCTGCCTGAGTCTTTGGTCTCGGCGTACCGGCGGACCACCCGGTCCAGCAGCCTCTGAGAGGGGCAGTGCACCAGGTCGGACCAGCCCTCCACCACCTCTGGAGTGAGCAGGCGGACATCGCCGTTGATCCGGGCAAACTCAGTCTTGTACATTGCCTGGATGAGGTCACAGCGCGGTCTGCCTGTGGCCCTCTTGCAGATTTTCTGGTCTATCTCGGCCAGTTCCTGGTTGGAGCCAAGACGTTTGAGCACCACACGACGGGTTCCCTCTCTGGGCTCACCGTACTGTGCAAAGTAAACATTCTTGACATTGAATACGTCTAAGAATCGCAGGCGACCCCAGGTCTCGAAAGAGACCTGACCGTTCATGAACTTGCGGCACCAGCTGGTGCCAAAGCAGGCGGGACACTTGTTGAGGTTGATGAAGCGACGGTCAGTCAACTCATTCTTCTGGAAGGAGGCGAACAGGTTGTGTGTGTTCATCAACAGAACGACGAACAGCCCCACCACAAACAGGAGCTTCAGACAGCGGTACAGGCGACCAAGTTTGAGGGGCAGGAATCGCAGCATGGTGGGGAAGGGCTAGAAGCAAGGAAGGGTCTTGAGGGGGGGGGGGGAGGAGAGGTATTGAGATGATTGTCCGAGAGTTAACCTCGATGCCTCTCCGTCATGGCCAACCGAGGGAGCCTCTAAAGCAGCAAGCGGGGGCGGGGTTGGCACATCTGCCCCGTGCCGGTCTCTGGTAGAGGCCAGTGAGTCATGTTCTCCCTTCTCAGGTATTTTGTGCAACCTCGAGCCAGCAGGCCTAAAATCAAGAAGCGAGAGAGGAGAACATATTACATCAGGGCAAATAGAGCAAACAACCTTTTATAAACACTTTGCAATTGGCCTTTTGGTCGTGATTAAGTGAAAGAAAGGTTACATTTTTCTTCTGCTGGGGCTGCAACCTCAAACCCTACGTCCTAACATGAGATACCTTCAATAAAACAAAGCAGCACTTTCTCTGGCATATGAAATGGTCTCACAAATTTGAATTGCTTGGGTCATTTGAGAGATTTCATTACTTTTTGAGCTGAGATGAGATGGCCCACAGCCAATGCAATAAAACCTGCCTGTGCCTGTTTGAGATTTTTTGTATACTCGCGAAACACTGGACGATAAATAACAAGTATGTTAAAGGGGGAAAATAAAGTGGCAGTGATCAAATTAGGAGGAAATGTACAACGTCCTCTCCTAGTATAAATAAAATGTGATGCGGATGATTCCTCAGTGGACTCCCCGTCAGCAGCTACAGAAGTATCCATCACTTTTCCTCCATGCACAGCAAATCACTCGGCGTCTGTGTTACTCGACAGCTCAGAAGTCTTGATTTTTTTTCTTATTATTCCATCTTCTCACTTTAACAATGGAGGAATCATACATTTCATTGTGAAGGGAGTTACACTGTGTAGATTAACCTTTGATCAGAGCTGCCCTCCTTCGATTTAATCATGCTCTGAAGTTGATTCTTTGAAAATTGCTGGTGTCACTAAAACAGCATTTGTGGTTGAGAGCGGACGGGGGGGGGGGGGGGGGGGGGTCTGTGAATACCTCCATTAGGCATATCGACATCAGCAGTGACAGAGGAAGAACAGAGCAGGGGAAGAGAGAGACCACAATCTGGGCTCGCAGTACGAGCACAATGCTCTCGGAAAAAAGCCTCACAAGGGCCCCCCCGCAGTCCGCCCTGTGATGAAGCCATGTTAGCACACCCAATCAGCTTTTTGGAAATGAATCTTTTAAGTCGCTCTAAGAAAGACTGACTCAGGCCATGCAAATTAGCCATCCTCAATTAGAGCTCATTAGGACATGCCTATTAGGACAGCTGACTTGAGAGGGCTTGGCTAACGAGCAGGCACACTAGTGTGATTAGTGCGCGTGTCGATGGGGTTCCTTGCGTTTTTCTTTCAGATCGAAAAGCGGCTGAGATTTGGAGGGGGGCCGCCGGCAGCCGAGAGAGCTGCGGTTGTGTGTGGGGGGGGGGGGGGGGGGGGGGGGGGGGGGGGGGGGGGGATATCAGCTGTGGACTGTCAGATAAGAAAGCTGGATACACTGGTTCTTACCTCACACCTCTGTCTGAATATACCTCAAGCAGATCAGGCCAAACATCAGTAATGTAAAAATAGACCATATCCAAATAGGGAAGCTGCAGACAGCTTTGCTTCTTGCTTTTTATTTTTTAAAGGAAACGAAAAACATGATTCATACATTTTTCTCTTCTCACCACAATTCTAAAATCAACTCAACAGCGAGCATAGGATTTTCTTCTCACCATTACGAGATGGGGATAATGAGAGTACCAGGGATCCTTTTACAGCTTTTTAATGGAGGCAATCTTTAAAACATTTAAAACTCAGTATTAAATCAAATAGCAACGATTATTTATATATTTTCCTTTTAAAATGAAGCACAATGACAGTAATTTTAAGCCCACATCGAAGTTAAGAAGCTGCTGGTCCACATCAGGCTGACTTGTCTCCAGTCTGATAAATGAATCTCACTCCATTCTGGATGAACTAAAAGGCCAACACAATATTCTAACAGCGTCTAGAAAAGTATTCAAATTCCACAACAGTCATTTGGAATTGGAAAGGAAAGATGGAAAAGTGTGTGTGCCAAACTCCCCCAAAACAACAACTTCAGTCAAAATAAAGTTTGCCTCCTACTAAGGGGAACAGGATGAAGCTGACTGCTTGAGGAAAAAAAGAAGCAGAATATCCTGTAGCGCCACGATTTCGACTCAAGTGCCATTTAGCATCCGACACAGGCAGTCACGGCGCAGACCTGGCTGCGAGATCCTGGGAGCAGATAAGAGATTTGCCTAGGATCAGCGAAGGGCTCAGAGAGGATGAGACATAACCTCAGCCAGGTGCCCACGAAAAAGATGTTCACCTCCTCATCCCTGAGAGAAAGTGGAGGGACAGCAACAGTAAAGCTGCAGCAAAGACCCTGCGAAAAGACCCTGACAGCCCGGGATAATGTGATGCATGAGCTGGAGGCTGACACCGGCAGGATACGAGGCTCCTTACTCGTCGATGGAGTTAGGCCTCAATTGCCTGTGGAGCGTTCGGTGCACTGTGCCAATGACTTCACCGACTGCTGGAGTGAAAAGGGTAAGCTACACCTGGCAATTCTTTTCTGTTAATGAGACAACCCAGGTGTTAAACGCTCACGTGTGAGGGAGACACCACAAATGTGGCAGCGCTGGCTTATCCTTGATCCTGTACATTTGTTTAGCAAGGAGCCGAGGGGCATGAGAAGTGAAATGCTACGAGGTTCGTTTTTATTGCTGGCTGCTGCTGCTGCTGCTATTACACGCACAGTAACGGTGTGAATGAGACAGAAACATTCAGCGTTAATGGAAGGATGGCACCGTTAATTTAAGATGGGGGATATTTTCCCCTCGTAATTACCACACTAGACTGCTCCTTGTGAAGTTTTGCACCTGCAGAACAATTCATCTGTCTGCCTCACTTTCTCTCCTGCTGCATGCCACCCCATCGCTGGAAGGTATGTGAAGCATGACATGAGGAGACGAGGGCGGACCGCATAGGCCTCTATAGCAAGGTTGCCTACTCAGATTCTCGACAAGGGTAAAGTTCACTTTGGCTCCAAATTAAAGCCAGACGCTTTGTATTCCAACGCAGATGTTACTCACAGGAATAGACGGGCAGTGAAATTTAAGGCTGTGTTTTCTTTTGAACAAACCTCATTGGGAGAAAAAAAGTGTGTTTTAAATTAGCTCCCCTCCTCCATTCCTCCCCACGGTGCCTCTGCTCCCTCTGCACCCGGGAAGAAGGAGGGATGCACAATACCAAGAGGGGAGCTTGTTTAGAACAAGCACCAAATGACCTCTCATCGTGCACAGCCGCTTGCCAAAAGTGGGCTAAGAAAGTTTTTCAGCGTTCTCGGCCTACAAAGTACACGGATGGTGAGCGTTTCGGAAGGGAAGCAAAGAAAAGGAGGGCAAATCAAAAGATGCCTGACTCCTCATGCATGGGAGATGAGTCTTGCATTCAAAATGTTCCAAGTTTGGCAGATGTTAAAGAGCCGCAAAATGGCTCATTACTGGACAGAAAAGGCGCAAGATGAAGCAAAAGGCCCCATGTCGGCTTAAAACAGAATGACAAAAGGATGGAGATGACATTGTAATATTCCAATATTACAGCCTTTATTAAACTTAGATTTTGACAGAATAATCAAGATAAGAAAGGAGGAGGTCGAAAAAAGAAATTTCCTCCTCGAATAATCTGTCCTTCAGCTCATTGTGCAAAAAAAAAACGGGATTGAGATAATGGTATAAGAGTGCAAGGCTACTCCCGGGCTCACCCGTTTCCTTCACTGCACCTGAGGCTAAACTTCATTATGATATAATGAAGTCAAGCCACACACATGAACACGCTTGATTAATTCCACTGGAAATGCAGAAGGAAGTATGGCGGAGAGGAAGTGGTGGGAAAGGACGGGAATACAGTGAGGGAGGAAGTAGAGGAGAGAGCCGAAAAAGAGATACAACAAATGTATAGCTAATGGACTGCAAGGTAAGAGAAGCTCTGGGTTATTGCTCTTGTGATGGAAATGAATGGAAAGAGATCACTTGAATACAGAGTAGCAGTTCTCCATCTCTGAATGGAGACACACACACAAACGCATCTCCCCCATCTCCGGAGACCGGTGCCGGCATTACCACGACGCCTTACTCAAAAGATCGGAAAAAGCCTCCTCTGACCCCCCCCCCCCCCACCCTTTTCCATTGCAATGAGTGGATCTAGCTGGAGAGAGGAACTACTGTTGTCAAGGTTATCGACTGCGGGAGTCAATAGTGTTTGATCACAAAAACATTCGGCCACAGTGGGACCGCCTGAGTACAGCAGAGACGTAGACAGTGATGGATAGATACAAATGACACGCCTCATGGAACATAGAGTCCTCAGAATATAAACACCAATTAGCAGCATCCCCCCCCCCACACACACAAGAGCGTCGGTGTGTTCATCTCTGGCCCGAGCAAAGCGCCTGAGATTTTAATGAGAATATCAATGATATCTGCTTCTGCGCCAAAGCACCGCAGCTGTTTGGAAGGACACACTTGAACTGGGACGACTCTGCTCTGGATTCCTCGGCGCAGAGCGTGGTGGGTTTTGTTTAATTCAAACAGCTGCGCATTTTCAACGAGACAGCAGCCCTCAGCGAAAAGTTTGAAAAAGTTGTGACGCACGAGGAATCTCATGTTCGTGCTCTTGCGAAAGGAAATGCGTTGTCGATGTGAGGCTGCACACGAGGTGATTCAAACAAGCTGCCAATGCAAACTATTTGGAATAGGCGGATGGGGGTCAGGGTCAGGATTAATGACCTGATAAGACATTTATCATTTACTTTGAGGTCACTTCTAATGTAGCACTGTTTGTTTTTTCTCCATTTGATTTGGTGGGTCTGGAGGTCGAAAAATTTAAATATTCAGCTCCTGTGGGAGGTTTTAGGCTCCCGTTGCAAAACATTCCCCCGCCGAGAAACATTCAAATCAACCACCAGCAGCAGATCTTAAGTGCACTGGTCTATTTTCACAGTTCCCTCGTCGACCAACCTTGCAGAAAGCCTCCATAATTAGTCTCGTCTTGTGAAAAATAAATATGCATTCATTCATCAGATTGTCAGGAGAAATTCCTCGCGACTTAATATAATCTTTATCCGAACCAAAACAGTCGGGAGTGTTTTGGGAATCAGTTTGTTCCCCCTTGAAGATATCGAGGGCAGTGTTTAGCACACACACAAACACAAATGAGGCACACAACTATTATTATTCCACAGAAATCTCAAGTCAATTTGAGCCATTAGCACGAATTACCCCCTCGTTCTCAGTCTGGAGTCCGAGTCTTTCTGTCCGACGAGCAAATCTCTCAGCCTTGTGTTTACTCACACCAACATGGAGGGAAATTACAGGGAAAATCAATTCAAATCAGGTCGGCCGAGTGGAAACCTGTTGAGATACAGTAGTTTTATATCTATTTTTTGAGTAAACAACTAATTGGGAGGCAATATAGAGAAAAAAAAACGGCTGCAGCCACATGTTTTAAATGTAAACTGACCCTCAGGTGAGTAAATACAATCTTATAACCAGTGTTGCTGCTTGAATTGCATATGTCCTGCATGCAAATAGCAAAACGAGGCTTTAGGGACGATGCATATCCTTCCAACACATCATCCACATCTGCCCGGGCTGCACAGGGGATCGTGCACGAGGACAGCAGTCTGCAGCTCTGTGCGTTATATCAATTTGTAGTGGAAATAAACTTCAATAAACCAATAGAGTTGAATCGTATCTTAGGGCTAATGTTGTCTAATGCACGCAGCAGCAGAAGATAAGATTAACTGTAGCCCGATTGTAACACTTACACGTGATCGTTTGGAGATGCAGAAAAATGACACCACAACCACCATGAGCGATATTTGTGGTAACAAAACGCTTACTGTCCCCCGTTCAGAGGATGCAGGCAATCTGATAAGAGTTGTGTTGATGTTAACAACTCTTTGTGTTGTTGATGCATCACATGTGTCGAACCTGCTCTGACACTGGTGCCGAGCGAGAACCAGAGAGAGAACCCGCTTCCTTCGCCGTCCCTTGTTTTGAACTAGTTTTGCACGAAGCGAGGCGCCGGGGACTCCGCTGCGTGGGTCGGGTTCACGGGGCTGAAGTTCACCGCGGACCCGGCGGAGGGGAAACAAAGTGAGGAACAAACCTGGGAGACTTCTCACTGGAACAAAACGCTTATCGCTCGCCGGTTGTCATTCCCTCGAAGTTGCGGCGGAACACGGAGGCTCGGAGCCGTCCACAGCCACGGTAGCGTCCCCCGGGGGAGGGGGGGGAAGCTCGACGGAGATCGGCTCCGTCAGGCGAACTCGCCCGGGCTCCCCATTCTCTAGCTCCCGGGTATGTAGCCAGCTAGCCTGCTAGCTCCTCGGATAAACAGTTGGGGTGTCGGGTCTTAACTCTTCACGTACCGGTGCTTTCCGACCGGACGACGCGCTCCTCTTCACCGCCGGCTGTGCTGCGCCACACCGTCCGCGACAGTCCGCCTCTCATGGGTCCGTGTGCGGTCAGAGATCAGCCGTGTTGCCGAGCTTCTTCTCCGGGGCAGTGGCTCACTCCTCTCCGACTCCACAATGGACTCGACTCTTTTCAACACCAGCCTCTTTTCCCTTTCACGACATCCGCCGCCGCTTTACGGCCAGGGTTGCCAGGCGATTATTCTAATGCTGTCTGGTCTGAAGCTCCGCCCACAGCTCAGGGTTCACCCGAACATTTATATTGTTCAAAAAACCTTTAGAGGTGAATAAGTTCATTATATAGTTGTATTATATAAAATAATGTGCCAAGAACATAATCCTAACAGGGAGAAATGATAAAACATCATCACAATATTCATATTTAAAATGATGGAAGCAGTGTGTTATTAATGAATGCCTTATTATATTATCTGTATTTAGTTATTAGCTGATGTTATTGTTGTTTATTTCACATTTCTCTTTATTTTTACACTGTTATATTTTTTGACCGGAGAGAGAAGCCTCTTACGATATCATTGGACCAGCATGGGTACAATGATCATGAAGATCTTTGAAGTAACCTATGTTGACATAACTTGGCCAAAAAGTCAGAGAAATCAGTTTTGAAATAACACTTAATCCTTAAATGTGAAGGGACAATGTTGCCAAAACATCACATCTCAGGTAAAGGAAATGCAAAACTAACTGTGTATAGACATTTAACTGGGCTTTGAAACTGTGGCTGTACTCTATATATTAAAAATAGCCCCAACATAGTTTCGATTTGCTTTACCTTCTTTTTTTTTGCCTTGGTGCAAAAGGCCTGATTTCATTTTGAAAAGTTTTTGCAGTAGCATTTGTTAGTTTTTTACATTTGTGTCACACTTTGTCATTAAATCAAAGTAAGTGAAAGCTTAGAATGAGTCACAATCAACCCTAATGGTCTGACTGAGTAATTAATTGATTGATTATTGATTAATGAAGCTCCATGACTGATTTACTCTGAGCTGAGGGAGGAACCAGCGTCAGGGCCTCGTGCGAACACAGCGTGCATTAGTTTGTATTTACCGCCACCTGCTGGAGGGTATGGTTACGACTGCAGAGGTTACTCTATATTCAAATGCTTTATGAGCTATATAGCAAGTGTTTGACAACGTAGAAAAGGTAAATTGACATAAACAGTGTGAGTCGACAAACGTGAACTATGTGACCAGGCCTAAATCAGTTCTTATTTCACATGTTTAAATGCTTTTGGATTTGAGCTTCCCTTGTTGACATTTTTCATGCAAAAAAGCCCCTGATCTTTAAATCTATTTAAAAAAAATCGGTCAAGAAAATTATTTAGGTCACACATATAGAATTTTGTTATTTTAAACGGGAAAACTGGCACAATAAAACCTGCAGACCTTTTCCCCAGTAGATGAAATATCCAAACAGCTGTGAAGGCCTCAGTCTGGACTGCTGCTGCTGCTGATGATGTCCCTGCAGCTAAACTGAGTTCACCACTTTTTTCCGAAATGTTTGACCTGCGGTCTGCGAAGATGTCGAGCAGCGTGACCTTAACAGCACAACTCTGTTCGTCCTCTCATCGCTCAGCCCGGCTCTGATCATCATCCTCGGTATGAAGAGGCTCCAACACTTAGAGGAAACAGGAGGAGCAGTGTTTTATGGTGAGTGGCCTGTTTAGAATATAAAGGACGGAAGCAGCAATCCAACAACACTTCAGTTCTAAGTTGCAGAACATAGTTTGGACTCATTTATGTGGAAAATTCATATTTAACTCAGCAACTAAAATCGGATGTATATGTTAGCTCAGATAATTAATCTTCACAGCCAAAAGGAACAGTTAAGGAATACGATACGATAAAGCTCTGATATATGATGTTGGGGCGGTTATTTGGTTTTATGGTGATAAATCAAATCTGGCTCAACAAATGACAACGAATATGCTGCATTAATTTCCAGTTATTTCCATATACCATAAACTGTCAGGGGCTCACCAGCCTGCAGTAAACTTTATTAGTGCAATATTTAAATGTTTGCAGTTTCACCACTGTTTTATCACTGCTACAGGATTGTTTTCTTTAATGTGATACATTTAAAGACGAGACTGAAGACTCTCAAGCTTTTTAAGTGTCCTTCAGAGGGTTTTATCATCATCAACATCACTTTATTCTATTTTATACTAGTTATTTAATCCTTTTTGATTGTATTTCATTTAAGTTATCGTGCAGCACTTTGCACAACTGTCATTGTTTTAAATGCGCCACATAAATAATAATTTGTTGTATAATCTTACATAGGAAATTTTTATTTTTGTCAATTTTTAAACGCGACTGATGAAAATTATATACTTTTTTCTTTCTTTACTTTGCAGGTCTGATTCTGGGGTCAACATCACACGTGCATTGCTTAAGGAGCATGGGAAAAGCAAACCCAAGATGTCCACAGTCATCAGCCCTTCATACTGTCACTGTCTTCTCTGCAGATGCACATAACAAACAGAAAAGAAAAGGCACTTCTAGTGTGTTAGTGCTGCACATCATGACACATTAAAGGCACCATGATAAAACATTTTATTTAATAAGCTGCATAATTGATATTGTAGTGGGGACATGTGAAAACAAACCTAAGATAATGTTTTCCTTTCCCCTGATTATGGCTGAAAAATGTTTTCTTTCCTGTTCATCACATCTATATTTGGTCCCATCGTGTCTATATTGGCTATTTACCTCCACCGTCTCCTCTAATGCTTCCCCGTGATTGGTTTTCTTTTAAATTACCTGCATGGCTTTTTTTTTATTAGGGAAAGAAGCGAGTGGTGGTGCACAGAGAAAAGGGGACAGCAGAGCAATTTAACCTATATTAGGTTTTTGTTGAAGAACAGATAGGAGAGATTACATTTGCAGGCGTGCTTTGTCGACAAGGGGAAATTAGACGACAAGTAAACACAGAAACCAATAAAAAGACTAAATACAGAGAGGAGAGGAATGGAGCAGCAAAAAGGGTTTGATCAAGGAACCAAAAGAAGGCTTTACTCTAACATTTATGTTCAAGTAAGTTCCTGCAGACAAACTGTGCAAAAACACAATTTATTTTCTTGCAGTTGTTCTGTTTACATTCAGAACTCAGATAATGAAATAATCTTGCCTGTGACGCCGGTGCCGGATTGTTCTGCACCGCAGGAAAAACGAGAGAGATGGCCATCTCACCCTGGGACACAGTAATGGATGTGAATATCCGTTATGTGCTGGAGGGGAGTATTTGTTGTAAACAGCATTCCAAAGCACAACAATGCTGTGTAAAGTCACTGACAGCTGAACTAGCACCAATCCATTATTTTTATGAAGGAGGTGCTGTTGGTTTGTTTGCAATTATTATTTTTGTACACTTGCAACGTTAATCATCATTATGTTTCTGTAAAAAATCTGTATTTTATTCTATGTCATCAATATAATTAATGTAGTATGCCATCAATCGTATATATTGTTTTGTTGTTATTTAAAAATATGCACTTAACACCTTAACATTTTACTTTGTGTTTCCAAAACCACTCAGCAGAGAGCACCCCCCCCCCCCCCCCCCCCCCCCCCCCCCCCACACACACACACACACACACACACACCCCCACCAAGGCCCAACAGTCTCCAAATTAAATCACATTCAAATTCACCAGGGTCGGGAGTTTTAGTTGGATCTGCACCAAATTGCACACACTCATGAATAAAAGTCCCCTCAACATGCCTGTTCATTTTCGTAAAGATCCATGAATTATTCTCCTGGATCACCCCCAGATCCACAACCAACATTTAATGGCTGCTTCCCTGACACGTACCGCATCCTTCCGTCAAGTTTCGTGGTAATCTGCTAAGTAGTTTTTTGCTTAATCCCTCTTGTAATCCAATAAACCAACCAAAAGACAAACAGAAGGGGGAAACATAACCTCTTTGGCAGGGTAAGAATAAGCACAACCTCAAAATATGTTCCTCTACTAAGAAGATGAGACACTTGTGTTTTTAAGAGGAGGATTTATGTTTTTTAGATGTTTCGTCTTTCATTTCACCTCTACATCCAAAGATTGTTAAACAGTTTATCAAAATAAAGTGTATTTTGCTTTATATTTATTGCTGAGGTGCAACAAAAATGATGCTTTAACTACAACTGGAGCGGAAATCTGTGCTGCAAACTAGCCACAGCAGAAAATTGGAATTAGTCAGCGACTCTAATTTCACTGTAGAGGAGAGGAGACTAAGCCTTGAGATGGGCCTCTGGTTGTCATTAGTATTATTGTGGTTTCTGGTTTGCTGTCATACTATATCCTTGGAATCCGAGGGGTTTGTCACATGAAAGAGGCCGAGCATTGAGCCGGGGATCCAGCCGCACGGTGACCAACAAGCACTGTGGGACACGGAGCGGGTGTATTGGAAAATGCATTTCCTAATCTCGGAGGGACACGTCAAGCCGAAAGAAAGGGAATAAATGAACCGTGAACCTTACAAATCATCCGGGCCAAGTGTAACTCTTCACTAATGGCCTGGACTCTTTGGTCCCTTTGAATGCCCGGGATCTCATTAGCACACCAGCAGAGGGTACCACAAAGGCCATTACATCGGTCATGGCGTTCGGTGTAGCCTTCATGCCATTAAGCCGGCTGCATATGGGGGCCGAGCAGGCAGAGATAAGGATTTCATTGCATTACCGAGTCCATTATGTGCCACCGGGGAGTTAGGCATTAAAGTTTGTGGTCTGATTAAATTTAGTGTTGCTCAACTGAAGAGGCAATTAGCGCATGCAGCACACTTCCATCTTTTGACTCTGTGGTGCAGGTGGTCCTTAGAATAAAAACCACCAGCACATGCATAATTTATCGATTACAGTGTCCGTATTAGTCTCTGTCATGCAGCTCTGCATTTGTCAGGCGCAGGCTGCAAAAAAACAACAACAACAACGTACATATTGTTGTTGTGCTGTGTGGGTAATTGCAGCTGCACAGAAGTCATTTATATTGAGGCAGGTGATAGCGGCAGAGGGATAGGAGCAATTTGTAGCTCCAGCAACCATTTCAAGTGTGATTCACCGAGAAGCTCTGCAAACTCTATATGGGGCCTTCCGGCATTAGAGCTGGTAATTAAAGGAGAGATGCAATCTTCCACAGCCTCACATACATGTGCGAATGAGAATTCAACGGGTCCCAGAAATAGAACATTTACAGAGGCAGGCTCCTTTTTCATTCATCCAAATATTCATGCTACTCAGGCGGCTTCAACCTTTTTGTCTGATTTTTAGGGGGGGGGGGGGTGAATCTAGGCCATTCTCAAAGGTCTGTAGCCACAGTCTGATTTCAGCAGGCAGCATCACCACATCTCGCTTTTTGGAATAAAATGTAATTGGATCTGAATTAATTCCTCCTGGTGTAACGTTGGGAGAACCTTGTGGGATGAAGGAACCCGGGGAGGAAAAAAGAAAGTAGCACTGGATTTGATCTGTATTGAATATCACAGCGGGTTGATCCTCGGAGTGCGTGCGCCCACAATACACATGAAAAATGATTGAAGGATGAAGGTCATGAAAGGCTACCTGCTCTGAGTGGCTCGCATTGCATCACATCGCAGGGATGAGAAACAGACAGGAGGACGTGCTCCGTGTGAACAAAGGGAGGAAAGCCGCCGTGCTCTGGTTACCTCTCTGTGTTGTGATGGAGGCAATCTGTGATTTTGAAGGTTGGATTTTTTTGCATTAATGTTTTTCCATCTGCTCTCTGCACACGTGCGGCCACACTAATGGTGCCTGCTCATTCCCATTCTAATGAAAGCTGGGAGCCCCGGTGGTGAAGACTGACACAGACGGTTAGATTCCTCACTCTGTGTTATGATGTGCTTTAATCGGCTGTGGAAATCTGAGTCAGGGCACTTGGGCAGACTGCTAATGCACATACTAAAGATATTATAGGTGAGTGAGGGTGAAGTGATGCACCATCTAGTGGCAGGTTTGTTGTAGAGGAGATACTTGATATTCATTTAGATGCATGGAATCCATAGTTTTTGCAGCTAAAATAGCCTCAGTGGCACGTTAACCACAGCTGCTGAAGGGAACTGTGTGTGTGGGTGTGGATGTGTCCACTGTGTGTGTGTGTGTCAGTCACACATAGTAAACGGAGTCCTCTCTCTCCCCACGGAGTCCTGTCAGTCACTGACATCACAGCTCTGTCTTTTTACAGGACACCTCTGATCCTGATGTCCTCTTCAATCTGTCCCTGCTGCCCATCATCTTCCATGGAGCTCACACCCTTAATCAGGTGAGACTGCTGTCCTGACACGTCTGCAGGATCAGGGGGGGGGGGAAGGCTTCATCTGAGGGCTGTTACTTTTATATTGGAGCTACGTCAGTTTGAAAAAAGACTGCATTAAAGTGTAACGTGAAATTCAAATGATTATTGATTAATTGGAGTCCCTTGTAGATACGATTAAATGAGAATGTGGGACCTGCTCTGACCTGTGTGACTGTAGGGTCAGTATGTGATTCACACATTAGCACAATAAAAAAACACACAAAAGTTAAGACTGCAGAGGGGAGAGATTATTTGTTTTGTGTCAAAAGAATAATTGTAAGATCGAGGCCTTACAATGTTATAGAAAGTGCCAAATCGTAACAGGAGTTATCGCAGGGCACTTTTTATACGTAGCAGGTCTACTCTATATTCTATATAATATTATGTACAGAGATTTAACAGTTCCCATAATAAACAAGTATCTGGCGACAGTAGCAAATAAAGAAAAATCCTCTTTCATAAAGAACCAGATTCAGGCTGTGAGCGACCGTCTGCACAATGCAGGTCTCACATAGAGATTTAAAGTAATTTTAAATAGAGGAGGTCAAAATAATAAAAACAAAAATAATGATAATAATAGTATAGAATACATTAGCACTAATTAGAGTAAAATGTATATTTATTGCAGAAGGTGAGGGGGCAGGAACATGGGGCCAGTAGGAGGTTTGCAATCACAGATCCAGGCTCTGCAGCTGAATATACCTGCAGAGAATAACAGGAGGAGAAAGATGAGAAAGCACAAAACTACAGAAGAGAGAGAGAGAGAGAGAGAGATGAAAAGAGAGAGAGAGAGAGAAAAGGGAGAAGAGAGAGGGAGACACACAGCCTGGACGCTCCGGTGCTTGGATGAGCAAACAAAAGTCTGAATGTTGATAACTGTTTTCAACTTTAAAAAGAATAATATATAATATGTGTGCTGCACAAACCCGATAGCAGAACGAGGTGTTGTTTGTTTCGTGAGAATCTCTCTGTGGCCGTCTGATAACATCTGCAGTAACCTCTTGTTGTGGCGCCTGGCTGCAGAGTTCGCTTGGTGCAGTGCGTCAGTGAAGCAGGAAAAGCCCAGATTGTAGCTAATAACATTAATGACTGCTCTGTTCTACACAAGTGTCCCACTCAGCTGTTCCACTGTGCAGCACCACAGACCCTGGAGTTGACTGACAGGAAATACAGCCACCGTTAATAATGTGGTTAATTACCTCTGTGCAGGAGTGTGCATGAACTGCACACTGAAAAAAAATCAATTATATATTAAGGCAATGTAGGCGTACATCTTGAACTTCAGTCAATCGTATTGGATTGGGACACTTGCTACAGTGCAAGGGAGCAGATTTGCTATTCTGGCCTCAGGAAGCTAGATGGCGCTCTCACACTTTGGAGGAAACTTAGGTCTTTGCAAACCAGACTCTTGTGTCTCCCTGATTTGTTTCACACAGACTGAAAAATTCATAACTCTTGTCTATTTTTGTTCGTGAGAACGTCCTTGACTTGATGAATAGTTTTTAATGGGCTAAGTTTTTCCCTCTTGATATAAAATGTAAAGTCAATAGATAATTTATATTCTGACACTTTGAAAGGTGCCGATATATAATTTGTGTGCTGGTTTTTTATTCATGTTATTATCTCCGCTCTCTAATCATTTTACTGTTCGGAGTTTTGTCCATGTTCTTGAGCTTTAGAATTAAAATGTCTTTCTTCCCTTCCTTCCTTCCTTCCTTCCTTCCTTCCTTCCTTCTTTCTTTACTCCTGCTCATTCTCCTTACAGTTCTCCTTGGAGGCACGGCAGGGTCTGACATGTTGAGTCACATGCACATTCTTGGACGTGAGGACACCTCGACTCGACCAATCCTGTCTCTTGTTCAGGCAGTTTGCCATAAACCTATAGGAGATAAGAGAATGTCATCCATCCATCCTCCTCTCTCTCTCTCTCTCTCTCTCTCTCTCTCTCTCTCTCTATGTGTGCCTGTCTCTGAGGACGCTGCTTTAAAGTCCAGGCCTTGGGGACAGGTCGGTCGTGTGCCATCACCATGGCAACAGAGCCATGCCAGTGGACAGGCAGGATCCCCAGAGGAGAAGCTGGCACGCTGGTCATTATGGGATGCTCCACAGTAACAGGATTAGTGTGGACCGGTTACCAGAGAGAAGCTGGCCTGCAGTGTTAAACGCTGAATCAGTGTACAGTGTATTTATATAGGGGAGGGCAAGTGGTGCATTCAGGGACAGTTATATTTTCAAGGTTTATTTTACTGCAACGCCCCAGAGCTGATAAAAACAATGCTATTCTTTTTTATTTCTGTCACAGTGCCCTTCCCCAAGTCTCCTCAGGGTGATTCTGTGCACTCGCACACACAGAAACAAACACACACACATCACTCGTTCGCCCTTTTATTATGTCAGAGTTTATACTACTGTGATAAAAGGATGCCAGGGGTGAAGACGTTTTGATGCTGAGGTTAAAAAGTATTTGTAGTTTGTAGAACTGTGTGTGTGTATACAGGAGGTCGGATGTTGTTGGTACAAACACACACACACAAACACACACACACACACACACGAACAGTAGCTATATTTAATACCAAGCAGAGTCACAGCTTTGCGAGTTCACCTGCACGAAACAGCCGCTGCACGGAAACGGGTCAACTCCCCTGCTGGTAGCGTCTGGCCCCATTACCCAGACTGCTCTGGGGGAAGCCCTGCTGTGGCTATAGAGGAGTGACTGATGCCGGGATGATCTTAGTGTGTATCCCTCTGTCTGTTTGTCCTTAAGCACAGGGCCTGCATTTACGGCTGCAGCCGACTGATGGTAAAGTCGGGCCCAGCAGCCAATGGAGCTGTGAGCATAACTGGTTTGATCTCGGCCTTGTGATATACTGGCGACCTGTCCAGTATCCCCACCATAATTAAATGGGTTCCTCTGTGACCTGTACTTCATCTGTCCACCAAGTGTCATGGTAATCTGTCAAGTAGATTTTACGTAATCTTGTTCACAATCAAACAAACGGTGGGGAAAACGTAACCTCCTTGGTGAAGGTCAAAATATCAAAGCTGCACCACATGATGAGACTGAATCAACTAGCTTTTGATTTGTTGCCGCATTTCAGATTCTTGTTTTAATGGAGGGTTACATATTTACAAAGGTCAAACCCAGTTTTTTATGTTCTTTCACGTTAATGCTAAACATCCTGTTCTGACTTTGTACATGTACTCACCCCCTCTTTGCAGAGTGATGGATAAATGAGATTGATAGCCTTGGCTTCACGCAAGAACAAAGTCACGATGTCCTACCAGAAGTTGTAACTGCTTTGAATTCATCGCCTGAGTGGAGCCACGATATAATCTGTGTTCTCCAGCAGCAGTCAAGAGGGATGTCAGAAGGCGTCCTGCGACTCCGCGTCACTGGCAATGTTAATGTCCCCATTCAGCGATGAATTATTAACACCAATAAGCGTTTGATCCGGGTGAGTGTCAGAGAGGAGCCGTACATTACAGTGCAGCCGTCACGCTGACTGAAGTTATTTTACCACGCACACACGCCGGGCTCATCTCCGCTGACCCCGGTGCCCTCGTCACTTTGATTAGAATCACGCTGCAGCTCTTTGATGGCCCGGAGCTCCCAGACCCGGAGGCTGCCTCCATCTCGTGCTGTCCCAAATATTTGATTTTCTGAAGGGGGAGCCATTAGGATTTTTGGTTTCTCTCCCTGGCACATTTATATTCACCCGGGGGGCCGAAGCAGCCAAGCAACAGGCCGGGACACACACACACACAAACACATACACACACAGAGGCACAGTGACTTTCTAAACACACAAGTGCTGAGGAATAAGGCTTTTCATCCATGTAATAACTCACATGTAATAGCTCTGTGTCACGTACCGACTGGAATCACAGAGAGGCTGAGAACACGTTGAAAGTCACCACAGGCGGCCGGCCGAGCTTTGAAGCCCAATTTATTTGCCTCTCTGCTCTCATCTGTTTTTCTCTTAATACGAGAGATACTTGATAGTCCAGCTATTTGAGCGCTTTAGTGACTTGATGCTCGGTTCCTCTGGGAGTAGCAGATAGTGCGAGCAGAACTAATTCAATATGCTTTTTGGAGTTTTCATTTATCTGAGAAGGACTTTTTAAATATCTAAAGCGAATCGTTTGAAATTTAATTTGAATCTGATCATCTACATCTTTAATTATGACATGTTCAGGCAAATCAAATAAATTTAATTAAAACAGGCGGTGTGGAGCTTTCTCTGAAGAAGTTGTAGGAGTAGCATTTTTTATAAAATAGATAGGGATAAGTGGACATTTAATATTCAGTTTTTTCCATTTACTTTTAGCCTTTGTTTTTATGGAGTTGTAATAATCTCGTTTACCAGGAGATGGCAGTGTAATCAAAATGACTTTAAACTAGAACTACAGCTATTGTGTGAAGAATTGAACTGTCCCTGGTAGACACTTGATTCTTGGGTTTATCTTAGTACAGGGACTTCACAGCACTACCACAAATGTCTTAACTACTATGTCCCTGCAGCTACCAAAAATAGAGTATGTTACTATTAATTATGTATTGCATTATTATACGATAATTTATGGTAATTTTATTGCCTTTTTAGTGGTATTTAACCGTAAGTACCGTCTAAACTGCAGCCACGATTTTTAAAGGTTTTATGGGATTTTCCAAATGTATTATCGAGGTGATCTTGCTTATTTAATTTAATATAATCTATTCTGTTAGATCTATTCTACATAGTCTATTATCTGATAGCCATGTATATACATTGAAAAGTGCATATGAAATTTCTGCATTTGCCAGCTGCTTTTAAGTCATTTATATGTAATAAAAACATAAAGGGCCCAGTATAGCAGCCTGTGGCACACAACCGCATATTGTTAATTTCCTTATTAAAATGCAGTGATCTGCTGTATCGGTTGTTTTCTGCAAAGAAAAGATGACCACACCACAAAACGTACCTCTATCAACACCTTTTCTCTGTTGTTTACTGCAGCTCATATTGCAGCTCATATAAAAAGTTATTGTTTGAAATATATTCATTCATCAGTTCCTGTTCTTTATATAATCCCTAGTAGAGCCCCTTGAATGGACACTGGACACTGGTCTGTATCCTTTTTGGGTCACATTTGAATTACTTGTACTATTTATAGCTTACATGGAGCACTACCTGACTGAACAAATCGGGACATTAATCACATGGGTGATAGAGAAGGGATCCCCTCTGGAGCATGTGTAGAAAATCTTCCCTGTAACTGATCTGCCTTCAGCAGGATTCAGTTCACTAAGCAGCTTAAACACAACTGCTTCAGAAGCTTTGGAGAACCTGATTCCCTTTTGTGTATAAATGTTGTCCTGCAATTGTATTGGAGTTGTCATAACAATCATAACACATACAGACGTAGCACTTGGGGCGTTGTGGCCAAGGGGGTAGAGCGGGGGTTCTCCAACATGAAGGTTGCCAGTTCAAACCCCACTCATCCCCATCTGCATGCCGAAGTGTCCTTGGCAAGATACTGAACCCCTAAGTGGCCCCTCATAAATGTTTAGTGTACTAAAAAAAAAATCGCTTTGGACAAAAGCGTCTGCTAAATGACATGTAATGTAATTTCACAATCTCACAACTTTAAGTATATCCTTGTTTATCCATGTTTCTTATCTCTGTTAAATTCAGTTTTTATTGGAGCTTTGCTTTTAAAAATAATGTTTTAAAAGACTGAAAGCTTCTGTAAATATCCGGATCATTTATCAGTTGAGTTAACCCAGATTCTCATCACATTTTATCATTAATCTAAATATGCTTTATATAAAGAAGTGTTCACTTTTGTTTTTGTCACCGGAAATAATAACTTGAAGTTTGCACAGTTGTCATTAAGCAGTTTTTAAAAAGATTTTGATCTTGGGGCCTGTTGGAATCATTCTCCTAGAAAAAGTTGTATCCGACTAAATAGACTTTAATTCTTTGTGGTAAACGTCCGCTCGGATATTAAAATCAATGTCTGTCTTCACAATCACTGAACCAACCCCCTACCACTTCTTCGATTTCGAAGTGTGCAGTTTTCTAATTCTTTTCCCACTCGTATTTCAAAGACATGACAACTGGACTGGTCGTTTGGGGGCATATATATTTCTTCCAATCAGGTCAAAACATAGTCTCCAGCCTCCATTGACTATTAAGGAGGGAGAGGAAACTACTGAACTGCTTGTGTGCAGCATCTTAATGTGAATACTCCTCTTGTGATGTTTTACACTGGACTGAGTCTTCCTGGGTTTTTATGAACCCGTTGACAGCAGTTGAGTAACAGTTTTAATAATCCCCTCTGATCGTCATTTGGAAATGTGTTTTTTATGAGGCTCGTGACGACAGTAGCCTGCCCTCATTTGTTTGCTTTTGTGTTCTTCTATTGATTTTTAAATTGTTAGTTTTATACAAGTCCCAGAAGCTGTGCAGCCGTGAAACCTGTTCCTCTCTCGGAAACAAGGTTCAGGTCCCAAAGTGGAGCGCCTGCTGTGCTGCCTCCTCTGCTGGCCTCAGGGACGTGACAAGAGGCGGCTGAAACCCTCACTTAACTCCTCAAAGGAAAGACTTCTTTTTGTTTGCTCTTTCTCTTTCATCTCTGAGTAGGTTTTTATTTATTTGTGTTTTCTACAACTCCCATGATCCCATGCTGCTTCCCAATGTTGCCAACTGGGTCTTTCATTGTTGTTTTGATTAAAAGACCCCTAGTGGCTGAAGTTACATAATGTGCATTTGCTTTTCTTTTCTAATTGCATCTAATAGGTATTTACATGTCGTGTTTTCGAAGAGGAACACGTCCTGACGAGCAAACTGTGAGATTCAGAGTGAATCAAAGCAAACTGGACGTACCGGTTTTTAAAGTTCTTTACTTTAACTCTGCTAAGATCGCCGCAGGGTTCTCCCCGCTGCCGTCTTCTGACCCCTGTTGGTTTTACTCGTTAATGCCTAAAAACATTGAGCACTCTCTGTGCAGAGCTGGGGAGATCAGAGTAATTCCCTGTTGACTGTTATCGCCCTGCTAATGCTTCACTTTCAGAATTACATCTGCCTAATTTGGTCGAATCAGCGAGCAAATCCCCAGCTCTCTGACGGAGGGCGGCCGTGAGCTCTGCCTCTGCTAAACCTCCGTAATTTGACCTAATGAGGCTTCCGTCCCCCCCCCCCCCCCCTTTCAACTGTATCATGTCTGAAATAATTGTCTACTCTCTCCACCTTATGGTGTTGCTGTGGAAACTGATGAACACTTGACAGCTGTAGGACGGGGTTGCCATGACAACCCAGCCAACCCGCACCCTTGCGTATGTGTGTGTGCCCCCCCCCCCGCCTTGCAGTGTGAGCAGTGCACGACACGCTGTCATCAGCCAGGCATTATGGGAGCAGGGATATGGAACCATCTTGACTCCAGGGCCCACCTCACCCTCTCCAGATAAAGGAAGAGCTTTAAACCTGTCAATGACCAAAAGAGCCAGATCTGTCACAACAGGTCCAGGGGCTGCTCTCTCGCCACTGCTCTTATTGTCAGTCTGGTCGTATCCCGGCTGCGACGCCCTCGCTGGCCTGCCGTTCTATCTATCTATCTATCTATCTCTCTCTCGCTCTATCTATCTATCTATCTATCTATCTATCTATCTATCTATCTATCTATCTATCTATCTATCTATCTATCTATCTATCTATCTATCTATCTATCAGTCTCTCTGTCTCTATATGTAGTTCTATAGTACCAGTAAAGATAGTGCTAATACAACCTGTATGTTGGAGATATAGATTCTTGAGGTGTCACTAAGTGATGAGCTGACGAGCACTTCACCGTCTCGTCAATGTCACTCATCTCCCTGTCACTCAGTATCAACATGTAGCTGTTCTGATGTGTGTGTGTGTGTGTGTGTGTGTGTGTGTGTGTGTGCATGCTCTCATTCATATGCTCAGCATCTTCCCCTTGATGTTTTACTGTGCATGTGTTTTTCATCACATGCATTTGAGCTACTTTATGAAGAAACTACAACCACCGGCAGCAAGCCATACAGACAAATCTAAATGACTAATGACTTCATTTATAGTCAAATCATGTGAGCAAAATGTTCATAAACTAAAATTTCTGCCTCAGTCGGTGCTATGGTAATAGAAAATATGCAAGTACAGCACACAAACAAAGTACAGCACACACAAAAAATGATGGCTTTAATTTACCCAGAATTTGAATATGGATAACTATTAAAATGTGCTCATTTTTAAACTGTTTTATTCAAAGATTAAAAATGTTTTTAAATGTTCTTTCTTTTATGTCTGTGATTAAAGATTATCCTCGACATCTACACTAATAAAAGAAAATTAGAAATAACTGTAATCTGTAACACAAATGAATCAAGTTGTGTGTTAATAGAACTTATTAAACCCACATTTATTCATGTTGATGAGCCTGAACACGAGCACAGGAAACAGAAACACCTGCAGCACCGACAATGAGGAAATGGAAACAGCCGGAAACTATCAACATCCAAATTTACACAGACAATATCGAAGCAGTTTGTTCATTTACATGAGACAGATCTGTTGATGCTGCCAGCGAATCACTGATGACAAAGTTATTACTGCCGTTGGTAGGACTGTGATTTTTTCAAAAGCAGGAATTTTACGTAAACGATAGAATCTCACACTCTGACTTTAGCAAGTATTGAAGTTATTGTCAAAAGGTAAATAATGTGCATGTAAACGAGGCCGATACAGTTTGTCTGTAAAAGATTTTCAATGACACGGCAAACTGTTTACTCATTCAAAAAAATCACTTCCTTGCATACACACACACACACACACACACACACACACACACACACACACACACACACACGTATCACAGGGTAAGCAGCGTGTCCTCAGACTGTGGGAAGGAGCTGAAGAATCCCAGAGAGAACCTACGCATGCAAACTCCACACAGATATTAGATCGATTAGAAAATTGGTGAAGTGAATCTAAATAGAATAATTACCAGCCTCCAGTCAGATGAACTCTCCGTCACCAGTAACAATCACAATCAATCTTTCTCTTCTGTTTCCTCTCTTAAAGATTAAATTCAGTCTGTGTATTGTTTGAGCTCGGGCAGGACGAGTCTCTGCTTGGCTCAGGTGACATCTTCTGTCAGCTTTCATTGTCACACTCCATCATCAATTCCCCTGGTTTCTGCTAGAGGGTTTATCTCCAACGTGATTAGCAGAGGAGGTGTTGTGCGTTCTTCAATCAACCCTTGTTTTGTATTCGTCTCTTTTAGCTCCGGTGCTTGGCCTGGTGTCAGAGCTGCGTGTGGACCAGGACCTAGGCACACTTTGCCGTTTGGCGAGCGCACGGTGAAACGACGCCACGGCCATCGTCCCCGACACAGGGAGCATCTCGCTTCAGGATTCGCTTCGGGCCTCGCGGCGTGCAGGGTTTAATTGTGTTGGAGCTCAGTCTCTTCCAGTTGGCACTGTGGAGGTGGACGTGTGGGGGAGGGAAGGCTGAGTAAATGCTGCCAGCTTTAAGCAAGAGGGTGTGAATGGACAAAAAAAAACAAAACAGCACGAGAGCCTCGGAGTCTATGCGGTGGACTGCGTAAGAGAGTTGCCCCTGGCGCTGTCAGCATCTCATTAAGGTACTCAGCGGAGAGACTCACTGCCAGAGCCCAGACCGACTCCCGGCTAACGAACTGGGCCAACGCTGCTGCTGTCAAATTCACCACAGAATGAAGAGTAAAACGCCCACAAGCTCAGTTATAAGGCAGCCATTGCTTCTCCGTACATTTAAATTGTTTTCAGTCTTTCTCTGTGTCCAAAAATTCAGGTTTGTCCCCCTCGCGCACATTGCAGTCATTGTCTGCTCTGTTTACACAATGCCAGCGAAGGAGACGTGCTCACAGATGGCAAGATGGAGAGAGGAGAGCTGGAGTGAGAGGAGGGGAGAGAACTCACACAGGCCCACGTTCCCGGAGAGGAAGCCAGATAAGCAGATGAAGGTGGAAGGGAGAGGAAGCGGATGAGAGCTGTGTCCATATTTGCATGTTGTATTCACACAGACTGACATATTACATGTAGAGAACCTGCACTCCCTGACATCTCCTTCTCCACATGCACCAATAGGGCCCAGACAGGCAGGCAGATGGAGGGAGAGAAGGAGGCAGAGATGGTTGCGTTCGCGCAGAGGCACAGAGGATTGGAACCCACACATCTCCCCAGACAAACAGTCAGATAGTGCAGTGTCTGTTCCTGGAGTGGCGTGACCAGCCTTCACGCCACCTCCTGTCACTTGACCGGCTCGCTGGCCTGCCGGTGGCCCTGGCCCCGTGCACAAAGCCGGCCCTTATTAGCGAGCAGCGCGGGGTCCTGGCGCTGGAATTTTAACAAGCTCCCCGAGCAGCTCGACCTTACGCTGCTGTGCCCTCTCACAGCCACGAAGCTCCCTGCTCCGGCAGCCCCCCCCCCCTGACCCAGTCCCCATTCAACCAGGGTCCTGTTTTGACATCTTTCCACTGGGAGTCGGCAGCACCAGACGTCTGGAGATGCATTTTCCAGTGGGGGTCACACGTGGCTAAATGACTCGGGGCCATATTGAATGTACTGAAACTCCTGGAGTCTTTATGTTCACAGAGGGGATAATAGATTTTACCTTTTCCTGCTCGCTGAGCTCATTAGCAGCAGCGTGATTGATAATTCCCCCTGTTCCTTTGGAGTTTACGGCATGTTGTGCTAATTCTAACCTGACAGCGTGACAAGTGGAGACACACTGTTGGATCATTTGATCAATTGTTTTTTTGATTTGACACCGTGAGGATCTTCAACAAACTGAGAAGTTTTCAGGGGTGAACTTCTTTTGCCTTTCACACATCAGGACTGTAGCAGGAGATTTCCCAGAACATTTAGGCGAGGGGTGGAGAATTCAGGATTGATGATCTATTTCCTGACGTCCTGGTTTTGGTTCTCAGTGTAACTCAAGCTGAAAATCCTCGCTATGATCCAGTAAATGAAGATGAGGATCTGACCTCAGCGGGACTAAAGAGATTATGTGGGAGGCAGGACATGACATCACGTGTTCAAAATATCTAGTTTTGAATTCCTGAGATATTTGTATTCTTATAGTTTCGTGTCCATCACGTGGTAGAAAAGTCATCGCTGAGTTTTCCCTGCTGTCCTCTCACGTGGATATTTAACCAGGGGTCTGGTTGGAAGAGTGACAGAAAATATCCAGAGCAACTGACTCAGACACTTGACTTCTCAAAGCCCCTCCGGGAAATCTCAGGAGAATGTTACGTGCTGTCTTGTGTTATCTGCCGCGTAACAACGTCCTGTGTTATCCTGACTCTCAGCAGCTGTGTCACTTAAGAAAATGGAGGAAGCCTAAACGGGAAACAACATCCTCACGCTGCTTTGGCATAACTCAAAATGTCTGACGGTCATTTAAAGGAGTCAGATGGGAGTTCATGGGTGGATGAGAAATGCTGTTATTCCAAAGAGGCAGCCAGCTCCATCAGCTGCTCGCATGGGAGCCTGTCACTGCTTGCTTCACCTCAGGCCCTCCCTCTCTCTCTCTCTCTCCCTCTCTCTCTCCTCCCTCCGAGGCCTCTCTTGCACTCTCTGACTTCCACCAGGAAGCTCCCCCCCCAACCACACAACCCCAAAGTAAATATTTGTCGAAGCGTGAGTAGCACAATGCTGCCGTCTCTGCGAACAACAGTATTTCCCTCAGTTTTCCCGTCTAACCACCGGGAGACGTCTGGCAAATACCTGCGAACGGATCATCTTCCTGTAAAAAGACTTCACTTCTGAAGAAGGGCACGTGTTCTTAGGAAGGTCTCCCCCGATAAATTGCACTGGACGTCTTCTGCTCAGGATAAAAAGCGTGTGAATTTATGCTGGCTGCTCCGGCCCCGGCTCACATTCTCTAGAAATGTGTCTCTCTCTCTCTTTCGTGCGTGCCACATTTTGTCTCGCGGCTCCATCACCACCTACAGCCAGACGGGTGCCTTTGACCCCCCCCCCCCCGCCCTTTTTTTCCGCTCGGTTGGACATTTTCTCGGAGTGCTCGTCGGCGCCTTCCTCTTGGGTTACATATTCACAGTCATAACAGAGCTCATATCCTTTTCAAACCCCCCCCCCCCGCCATCTCTGCCTCTGCACCCCCAAAGTCAATTATCACCTCGGCATCCGCTGCAATCTATCCACTTCCTCCGCTTGGTAATTGCTTCTCTAACAAACCTTCTTTATCAACAAAAGCAACTCGGCTCAGTCTCACACGCTCCCCGTGACATTAATGGCTGCGGAGGGGTCGTCAATCACGCCGATGGCTTCTGATGACGTTTGGATTGGCCCCGTTGTCCGGCGCTTCTCTCTGATCTTCACGTAATTAGACTCCGGGATGAGAAATGAGGACGTGTCACGGGAGGTTTGGGGCAGAGCTCGGCTCCTATTTACAGTGACTGATCTCCTGGTGCAGGCAAAGCACAAAGGGAGCGTTTATTAGATTCTGCTGATGCTAACCACAGCAACAGCCCGCTCTGTGTGCCGTCCTTCAGACACCAGCTTCTTAAGGAGATTGAGTTTGTAATGCACTTACTCGGTTATCGTGTAATTGCTCACAGTGCCCATTTAAGTTAATTAGAAAAAGAAACAATCGAGACCGAGGATGTTTTCATTATTGCGAGCCAGCAGGGTGTTTAGAAGGGAGCCGGGGACACAGAGCAACAAACCGTTTTAAACTTGTGATATTTACAGTATTTAAACAGACACATCTTCAGTTTCTGTGTCACTATCACAAATCCAGAACGTCCAGTCTGTGGTGCTCTGCCTGCAGGTCTGTGTAAAGACGTTTTGCTGGAGGGGGTTGGATGGTGGAAGGGTAAGAGTGGGAAGTGGACTCAGAAACTGGACGTCTACTTAAATGTTTCTGCACGTCTTGCAGTGTGTATGTAAAAAAAGTATTCCTTTACAATGAAAATTATAAACCAAGTACATGTACATGGATAAAGCATAGACTATATATAGATAGACAACATAACTGCTCCTTAAAAGTGAAGCCAAAGGTTCTCAGTAATGACTTCTCGGCTGGCTGCTGTATAACTCATAAATCAAGCAGCCTCCATGTTAGTGGATGGGACATGGACCAACCTAAAAACTCAAATTATAAAAATAAATTGTTTTAATGATAAGTTTGGTTTTAATTCTATACCTGGGATACTTTCATTTCTGGATAGAGGGAGGAAGTGGAGATGCATTGTCTGTCTTTTATTGTTGTCTAAGTTGTAAAGAGGCTTCACACATAGAAAATCATTGAACTCGAGGGGTTTTACTAACGCAATTAATCACTCTTGGGGGGGGGCTCTTCTCAGGTAGGGGCCCTATAGTCAGTCACCTGCTTTGTTTACCCTGTTGCATTACTCCTTGATGAGGGCTATATAACTGACAGTCTGCCTGTGTGCCGTGTCGTCACATCAGTGAGTCGGAGGTCAGACAGAACACAAATCCCTTTTCGTGAACCAGTGCCCCTCAGCCGTCCCTTCCCAGCGACGTGGACTCGCTCGCTTACCCCCTCAACAGCATCGGTGACACCAGCAGCTGTTTGATTGGCAGGCCCTGCCCCCCCCCCCCCCCCCCCCCCCCCGAAGGCACCTGCGACCACTTGCTCCACATAAACCCGGGAACGATGTGTGCACGTCTCCGCCGTCCAGACACAGGCGTGTTCACGGAAAATTAAAAACCAACTCACTCCTTGTGCACATTCCTAACATACACACAGCGTACCCTCTGAGTCCTTGGCATTAGAGCGAGTCAATAATGTACAGATGAGAAAGTATAAGGCCTTCTTCTCTCTACAGGGAAAACTGCAGGCACCAGAAAACTGCACACAATGCAGACAATCATGGGAAAAATACTAAGGCCATCAGTGTTTAGGTGTAAAACATATTATTTATTTATTCCTGATGAATATGAGCCCAGAAGAACGAGTATTAACTGAAGGTACCGATTCCACGGTGCTCCACCCCCATAACTCACTTTGAAACCGTGTCCCGCCCTCTTGTGTCCTAACACGCTGGTACCTTTAGTTTTGGAGATGGAACCCAAGATAGCAGCGAGGTATAATAACATTCTTGCCCTAGATGTTGTCCCATCTTTCTTTCAGGTCACAGAAAAATGGATACAGCGTGACCTGCTCCTCCGATCTTGGCACTGACTTCTTTATCCATCTCCGAGGGCAGGTTTCACTCCCTGTAAACTGCACTTTTGTGTTCACTTTGACTGATTTACAGCTTTCTTTGTCCACCGGTCATAATGCAGCCCCTGACGTATGAATGTGGCCATGCATATGGACGCTGTAACTCCGCTGTCCCTCCTGCCCTGATTGTGTCGGAGGGATTCCACTCACTCGCTCTTGGCAGCGCTCCCAGTGGCCTGTGGAGGAGGAGGAGATGTTTTTAATGAAATAGCTTGACCTTTGTCTATTGCACTCGCATGCCCTGTCTATAAAGTACACCACAACTGAATGCTGCTCAGTGTGGGAGGCAAACAGCAGCTAATACAACCTGGGGCGGTGATTCTCAGTATCTGCTGAAACAGCCCTGGGTATTTTTAGTGCAGAGGTTCAACTTTTCTGTTCTGGATTTCCAGAGCTGATAGTAAAATATATAATTTCGACTCCAATTGTATTCAGCTGATGATTCCAGAAGTCTGTGTGTATTTGGAACACGTGTCTTAGGCTTCACACTTGACATGTGCAGTTTTGAATTTGATGTGATTAGCACACACAGTAGGTTCAGTATAAACAGTATAAACAGTGCCTTGCGGTCAGAGGGGCTTGGGCAGCGTGCCTCAGTCTGTGGACCGAGATGAACTTATCTTCTGCTCTGCCAGATCCTTTTGATAATTATGAATTTTTTTTATTTAACAACATCAAACTGACCTGAGTGTTCGTGTGTGTCGCAGATGCTGATCTCCCTCATGGCGACACCATTCACAGAATCATTATCTTAAGCAATTTGTCCACAAAATAAAAGCACATTCTTAATTTTGTTGCTAAAATACTTTATATCGAGCTGAATTACAGAGCTTTTATTTTGAAAACTTGTGTCTGAAGATTGTATTTGTTACTTTATGAAAACTGATACTCCAGTTTGAGATTCACTGAACGTTGAGTAAACAGGTGAACTGCTCTTTGTGTTCGTCGGACTTTTCTTGCCACAGCTCAATTCCTGCAGGTCATTCTTTCTTTCTCAATTTCAGCAAGATAACGTGCAACCAGCATCAGCACCGGCCCAAACAGCCCCTTCCAAACAGGCAGGTTGAGAACATCCACTGCTTGTGTAAGAACTATTCTGATACTGACCTAAAAATGCAACCTTAAATATTCTTGGTGCGAAACTTTACCTACAGAACCAACCTGCAGAGCTCTTCTCCCTCTACCGGCCTGTGACGGTGCATGTGGGGTGACGTGGCCCCGCTGAGCGATGGGACTCGTCCCCCGTGTCCTCTGCTAATCGAGGCTCTGCCTGTCTGGGTTAATTGCGAGAGTTTAGTGAGGGTGGGACCAGGGGCGTTTCTAGGGTTGAAAGAAAGGGGGGGTTTAGCCCCTAAGGATGCTGAATGTTTGCGCCCGCAAACATTCAGCATCCTTAGGGGCTAAAAGAAGTAAGAGTTCAATCTTGCCTTCTATTTTTCTTCCACAGATGGCGACATCATTCTGAAGACCCAAGCCTCCCCTGTGTTTACGGATGACGATGTCACCTTGTGTTATCAGCATCAGAGCGGCAAACACAAACAAACCAGCTTCTTTAAAAACAGAGCATTGATTGACTCTAACAGTTCGTCCGGTTCAGACCGAGTCATAAAGATGACTCTTAAGAATGTGACACGGGAAGATGAAGGCTTCTACAGGTGTGCGTCAGACAGCTGCAGAGTCCAGAGAGCTGGTTATCAGTGAGACCGGACAGAGGTCAGCTGAACATCATCACTCTGCTGTGTGTTCTATAGAAGTGGATCAGTGTCACATATCAACTGTTGTTTCTTTTAGGAAACTTCACATCAGAGGAGACTCCAGCCTCCACTGGTATTTTTCTTATTCATATACATCTACTTGTTTTGGAGGAAATACTCAATATTAATCAACACATTTTCCATTATTGAGTGAAGCCTTTTGGTTGTCCTGCTCTGTCTTTTCATCAAGGTCTAATTTCATCAGGAAGATCCCTCAGGATCTAATGAGATGAAAGAAACTACAATGGGACTCAGTAGAGCGCATATTCACCAAGGCCCAGCAGTCCCCTTAAATACAATCAAGCTGCACCAAATTTCACACACTCATAGATATCAGTCCTCTACATACGGCAGATTTTTTTCATTAAGGTCCAAGAATTATTCCCTAGGAAAACGTTTTAAAAGCACAATGTTAAAGAAAGAGTTAAAAAATGACTGGATCAGCTTAATACTAAAATACAGTGGGCCCTTTCCTGACACTTACTACATCTGACTGCCAAGATGATTGGAAATCCAATTGTTGTTGTTATTATAACAGTTTTATTTATTTAAACAAGTATTATGTCGTCTTAATCAGGTTCCTGGAAATGGATCATTGCTTCATGTGGGGTTCTACTTCTGATCGTCATTCCTTTGACTGTTTAGCTCGTTTGTCAGTACAGGTTAGTATTTATAAAATCTTCATCCGTCTTGACTTCCTACTTTCTACTGCATGAACGACAAGCCCAACAGGTGGTGAAGTAAATGATTCACTGCCTGTTGTATTTTCCTGAAGGTACCAGAAGTTCTGCACTTGGAGCTGCTGGCCAGTTTCCAAACAGGAAGTTCCAGCAGGGGTGCTTCCTGCCACCAAGTTGGATGTGACGGAGGTAAAGTGGGACCTGTCCTGGATGGAGATGTCCAAACTGTTGGAAAAGGATTCTTATTGTGGCACTTAAAGGGAAAGTCTCTTCTGAAGCCCAGAGAAAGTATTAACTATTGGGTCAAACCTATGAGAAAGCTCAGTCAGTGCTGCAATTTGTAGTATTTGATGGTCACATGTCAAAATAGTGCTGCCTGATATATTTTTGAATTGAATTAAATGAGATGTTTAGGATTTATAAGGATGACTACATTTGCTGATGGTGCAGATTTGATAGCTTCCAATACAAATGTTATTGTTTCAGTTGTCACATTTGTCAATGTCAATACTCTTGCACATTTAAACGTCTCTCCTTTGAGTACATTTTGAAACTAAGAATCGTATTTGTTATATCTTATTATCTAATCATTAATATAATTGACTGTTCTAAATCATTTTACATGTATCATTTCTCCTGTGTTTGTTCGAGGTTCCATGTTGTTTGCTCCCTTTGAATCGTTATTTGCTATTTCTTGTCGTCTGAAGTTATAAAAGTCATGGAGATCGTCGTGCTTGTTTTATATCTTTTAAGGCAGAACAAACAACTACCAAGAAACTAGAAATAACTATAAAGATTAACCAAACAAATGAAGTTCATATATTCCAACAGCCTCTATAGCGGTCAAACCAGTTAAGCCTCATTGATAGACCATGTTAGCTGCCAATTTGTTTCATTTTGCATTAATAGATCACTACAAACAGTACACGTCTTCTTAAATAGACCTAAAATCAACTTTAGACAGAAAGATGTTAAGAATCTCCAGTACTAAGAATCTAAAACAGTAAAAATTAACTCTGAGATGTTTTTGAAATCCGACCTTCAAAATCATACTGTCATGCCATGTGTAAGGTAGGGCAGTCGGTGGATGAACAGAATGTGTGTCCATTCATCGTTGAGGAAGATATCAGGAAGTCCTACTGACAAACATTGTTGTGCATTTTAAAGAACAAAGTATTTTCATGTGAGAGAACAAGCATTTCAATGAAAACTAGGGCTGCGCAAAATGATCAAAATGTCATATCCTCTTGTAGAAGTCATTTCATATCCAGTTAATCATATGTATTGTAATTGGTCATCCGTCTCGGTGATTCTTTAGGTTTTGTTTGAGCTCTGAGTTGTATTACTCTCATCTATAGACACCTATGAAGGTATTTTCTGCTGCAAAACACTTGTGCAATGGAATTTGTGGTTGTAGAAAATCGTCTTATCTTAAATATTCTCCATACAGTGTGACATGAACCTCTTGGTAAAATAAATTTAAACTATTTAAGTCTGAATTTTGTTTGGAAATATCCTTGGTTGTATAATGTTCACATGTTCGTTTGTGATGAAATACTGCGGCTAAGAGTTACACGACGAAATGAACAATGTATTTTGTTTCATTTATTACATGCATATGTTAATGTATATAAACATATATGTAAATATATATTGTATATATATATATATAATATGTATATATATATATATATAAATACTAAGACAAGAAGGTGATAAGACAGGAGCCATTAAAAAAATTAAAGATCAGATGCTGCAAGAATGACGCAATTAAAAGTCCACCAAAATGAAACAAATTTATTTACAGAAATAAATGATCGCAAAACTTCCTCATCAGTAGGTGGTTATATCACCATAGCAACCAGATGCTAAGATTTGAAATAGAAGATTATTTTGATTGACAGGGACACTCTCTCAATACCTCCTTTGATGCTTTGATGAACAGCATCAAAGTTGGTATTTTGATAGGAGACCTCTGATTGGCTGTTGATTGCTTTAAATACTGTTAAATTTTAAGACAGCTGCTATTGCACTCTGACCTTGACTGAGGTAAGTCATGTCTCACCCTCTCTCTGTATTTACCCAGCATGCTAACCAATACAATTCAGGCTCATTATTCAAGTTTGAAATTAAACCACTGTATAATATGAAGCTTCTGCTGTTACATGTTGATAATGTGCGGTTTTCTGTTGCTTTTATGACAAATGTGAAAATATTGTTGCTGGCTTCTTTTGTGTTTTCTGCTGCTTATCTTAATGAGTGATATGTGTTAACGTGATGCTAAGTAGCTTTAAGTCGCCGAGGCCAGGCAGAGCGAGGCATTGTGGACAAAACACCTGTAGCACCAGGAAATGTTCCCATTTCACATCTTATTCTACCAAACGATGTGTTTTGTAACATTGGGAAGATTAACCTTGGTGTTTAACTTTAGTATTTAAGACAAGTTAAAAAAACAACAGCTTCCATCACTGCCAATCAAATTCAGATTCAAATTCAAATCAAAGGGGCTTGGTGCCATGGTGATTGATGAGGGAAGTTTTATTTCCCCAAAAAATTTACTGGTGATTTTTTGGTTAATGTGTAGTTTGAATGTGTTGAAGGACAAGTTGACGGAAGCTTAAGTTTTTTCCTCCTTTAAGGAAAAAAACAATCCCTCTCTATTGGTTCTAATGTTATTTCAGAGAAAACATTTCTGGAAGGAGCATCAACTTGCATAACTTGCTCACACGGTCCCATTTTTTTACTCTCACAAATTTCAAATATATCTGTGTATCCGGCAAAGTCTTGGAATTCTCCCGATGTCTTTATTTCACAGATAGGACTTATAGTTTGTGAATTATAGTTGTTTGAGTGGTGCACTCAGAGTTTAGATTTAGAGAGAGCAGTTGCATTCAGTTGAGTTTCCATGGCAACCAGATACACACGTAGCAGGAGGGGAGTCTCTCTCTCTCTCTCACTCTCACTCTCACTCTCACTCTCTCTCTCTCTCTCTCGCTCTCTCTCTCTCTCTCTCTCTCTCTCTCTCTCTCAATCTCTCGCTTAAACCAGCCAGTCTGTCTCTCTCTCTCTCTCTCATTCTCTCTGTGTGTGTCTCTATCTGTGTCAATTGTTTTATATTGAATGTTTGATTGATCAAATTCACCTAAATCTTACACACTATTTCATCTTGTCACCTGCAGACATAAAGCCTTTTGACTTCAAGTTCCAGACAAGAGCAGAAACTTCTTCGGAAAACAGTGCATCAACTCATCCAACAGCTTCTTCAAAAGATACATCTACTCTCTGTGGTGAACCATGGAGAAACCAGATATTCTGAAGATCCTCAATGACGAACTCCTCACAGCCTACAGGAAGATCAATGCTCTTAAGGAGGAGGTGTGGCAGCTGCAAGACCAGCTTCAAGACAGAGATGAGTTCATAAAGATGGCGGTGGAGAAGGAGAAGGAGACGGAGAAGGAGAAAGAGAAAGAGAAGGAGAAAGAGAAGGAGAAAGAGAAGGAGAAAGAGAAGGAGAAGGAGAAGGAGAAGAGGAAGGAGATTGAGACCGAGACCGAGAAGGAGAATGAGATCCAGGCCCTGACGGAGAAGGTGGAGCAGCTGGAAAACCAGCTGAAAGAGAAAGATGTTGTCATAGCGAAGGAGGTGAAGAAACGGCGTGCTCGCCTCAGGGCCTATCTGGACTGCCTTGCTGAGCTAACTGACTGTCAGGCCAAGATTAAGCTGATGGAAGCAAGGCTGCACCAGGAGCCACCCCATCCTGATACAGGATGTAGCAGTGAGGTGGAGGTGGAGAAGGAGAAGGAGAAGGAGAAAGAGAAGGAGAAGGAGAAAGAGAAGGAGAAAGAGAAGGAGAAGGAGAAAGAGAAGGAGAAGGATAAGGAGAAAGAGAAGGAGAAGGAGAAAGAGAAGGAGAAGGAGAAGGAGAAAGAGAAAGAGAAGGAGAAAGAGAAGGAGAAAGAGAAGGAGAAAGAGAAAGAGAAGGCGAAAGAGAAAGAAAAGGAGAAGGAGAAAGAGAAGGAGAAAGAGAAGGAGAAGTACAAGGACAAGGAGAAGGACAAGGAGAAGGAGAAACTTGTGACGATCTACAATGTCGAAATCCTCCGAGCCAACAGGAACATTTTGATTCTTAAGGAGGAGGTGTGGCGGCTGGAAAACCATCTTAAAGACAGAGATGATATCATAAAGATGGCGGTGGAGAAGGAGAAGGAGAAGGAGAAGGAGAAGGAGGAGGAGAAGGAGAAGGAGACGGAGAAGGAGAAGGAGATTAAGATTGAGACTGAGACCGAGAGGGAGATGGAGACGGAGAAGGAGAATGAGATCCAGGCCCTGACGGAGAAGGTGGAGCAGCTGGAAAACCAGCTGAAAGACAAAGATCTTGTCATAACGAAGGAGGTAGAGAAAGGGCATGCTCGCCTCAGGGCCTATGTTGACTGCTTGGCCGAGCTCACTGACTGTCAGGCCAAGGCAAAAATTCTGGAAGCAAGTCTTCACAAGTGAGCAGTGAGGTGGAGGTCAACATGGAGAAGGAGAACGAGAAGGTGCTTGCTTCAGGGCCGAAAGGAAACGAAACTGCATCAGGAGAAAACTCCAACTATGGGACTGAGCTACAGAAAGGAGGAGGCCGAGATGAGCTGGAGGAGAGAGAAGAGGTGGAGAAGCCCCCGCCCTCACCCTTTTTCTACTCCTCAAAACAAACCCCTCCCCTGTCCCCCTTTGTACATATTTGAAATGATCTAATGATGTGTTGTAAATATGTTAAACTTTTTGAATAAAAATAACTAGTATAGTAACATCTACCTCTGTCTTTCTGAATATACACACAGGATTCATTGATCAATTAACACAGTGTTGGAGTGAAACAAATCAGTGTGATTCATTTAGTTTGCTACTATTCGTATGAACACAGCAGAGCATAGACAAACAATGTTTCTTAACTTTTTTACATTTGGTCAAATCTATATATTAATTATGACAACAATACAATAATAATACTATCATCTCATCTGAGGGCCCACCCATCACACTGACCACGCCCATCTGACACGCACACACACTCACGCACACACACACATGCACACACACGCACGCACACACACACTAACAAGTCATTATCATTTATATATTTACTGTATATATACACATTTTTTTCAATTTATTCATGTTTGAGGTCAATATCAGATCAGAAGACATGTTCATGGCCCTGAAGTCAATTTAAAATGACATGTAGCATGTTAGAGTTATAAATAACTTGTCCATGTGTAAAACCATAGTTTAATTAAAAAAAAAAAAAAATCACAATAATTATTTTGGGGGGCTGAAGCACATTTTAGGGGGGCTTCAGCCCCCCTAAAACAGGCCTAACGACGCCCCTGGGTGGGACTAATGACCCTCAGCCTCACAGGGAGCCCCGCTGTCATTAATCCTGTGCCCCCTCACAACTGCTCATTATGGGATGCGTCTCATGTGTTGCCTGGTGGCCCCGTGTGGAAGAATCTTCACGTGGATGATGTGTCTGTCGGTGTTATGTAAACCAATGAAGGGGTTGTTTTTGCCCTGAAACCAAACAGCACCAAAATGAGATGCTGCACTGGCATGCTCCATGAGACGGTACTGGAAAGGAACCTGTGGGCTGGGATTACTGGTGCTGGCGCCATGCATGTGCAGGTCGGCGTCTCAGTGCGAAGGCGGCGGTGAAAAGAGAGAGTAATGGACTGGCTTCACTCTGCAGCCAGAATCCCAGGTTCTATCTCTGCTGCTGTATTTATTACTGCCAGCTCTGCCCTCTAACTATTGCTAACCATCCCTGTATTTTCACATTTCCCCGTCGTCTGTGATTCTCCCTCGGAGGGGAGCAACAAAAATAAATGGTGAAATTGAATTTCTGCAGCAGAGCACGGACGTCCTGTGAGGCAGCGAACCCACCGTTCATGCTCTGTGTCTCCGATCCAGCCGGCCTCATAATCACTCTCTTTCTCTTTTTCTATCTCTCCTGTACTGTTCTTGTCATTCATTATTCTCTTGTTCCTCTCTTCATCTGGCATGATTTACAGTATTGCGCTGATGTCATCCCTTGGCTTTTATTATTCCCAGAGCTTTATGTCTCTGGAGTAAAAATGGAAGTGCAGTTTATGGGCAGAAACATGAGGACGCGTGAGTTGGGTTGGAAAGCCCATTTCGGATTCATCTGTTTATCCAGCTGCAATCCACTGGAACCATGACAATGGGTGGATACAGGGTTGGTCTGATCTGGTGTCACATACTTACCATAACCGAATGCAGATGTAGCTGCTCCGGGAGTCTGTTTGGCCTTCAGGGCAGTGCACAGCTCATTTTCCAGTGATGAGAGAACCTCCTGCAGCATATTCTCATTATAATAAACCCCAAAGCTGCTTAAATCAGCACAAACATACATTTCCCTGTGTGCACGTGCATATAGGAACATGTAAATGTGCATATTGTGTACTAATCAGATCCCGCGTATTGTTTTAAAGGAGAAGATGCTGCTCATATCAAGGTTGCTAATTTAAATTTGTGTTATTACTAGAAAGTTTGACATTGTTCAGAAAAATCATTCCTCATATTGTCTAATGCAGCATCTCCTCTTTTAACTTTTTATCTTTGCAGAACTTTTACATGCACAAAAAACATATCAAACGAAAAAGAATCATGTCTCCTTTAACTCCCTGCTGTTTTCAAATATTTATGCCCACAGTTACAACTAGCCAAGGCCGAAGGGCTCTTTATCAGAACACGTGGATCAATATCCAGATCCACACCAAAGACCTTGCAATTTTAATAAAAATAAACACAAAATTACTGGATTGGCTGCAAAGTTTTAATTCAGTCGGTTCAGTCGTTTTTGCGTAATCAAACAATAACAATGAAACCAGAACTTCCCTGGCGGAGGCTACTGACATATGGCGGCTGTGTAATAGACGTGGCTTTTTGTCTAATCTCCTTCTTGAAGTTTTCTTTATTTTACTGGGCATGTTTCCTCATCTTTTTCCAGGTGCTGTGACTTGAGCCAGACAAGATACACTATTCATAACTTCTCCTCTGAGGACCGGACCAGCTTCAGGCAGGTGGATTTATATTTGTTTGTCCAGTTGGGTGTCTGCAGTCTCCAGCTCTCTCCCCGGGCCGCACGGTACCCGGCGAGCTTCACATCAGAGCAGCAGCTAAATCAGCAGTACACACATGTACTCATCTGTTCATTTATAATTCATTATCGGTGGCACAGCGCAGCTAACTGTTTATCGCAGAAAGGCCCTTTAGAAGGCGATGCGGCACCGTCCAAGCTTTTTTCCCCCATAAAGTGGATTGGGTTTGCAGTAGTGAGTGTTTGTGTGTGGTGCAGCGTGTTCACTTGGCACGATACCTCTATCCACATTCGTATGATTTATATTGGACGTGCAGCTGCAGCTCAAAGTGATTTAGCTTGAGCGGACACTAGTTGAGAATCTAGTGGGAGAATTATTTTTCTTCGTGACGCCTCTTGTCCTTGTGGGATGTGGCTCTTACGGGGTAAAAAAAAAAATGGTGCACTTATTCAATTAGGCTAAAAAGCGAAGCTGCTTTTATTGACACAAACAAAAGGTTATGAATTGTGGATCGAATCAGAACATCTGCTCCAATCCAGACACAACACAAGGGGACTCATTAGTGTTTGATTTGTTCTCCAGAAATGCCACGCTGAAGTGTTTCAAATCATATTTACATCTGAAGGAAAAAGCTCTTAGATATGGCCTTGGACCATTACAGGGACCATTGTTCCCACAGAATGAATTCAATTTATGGTGGAAGTGAGGGCGCACGATCATCGGTCTCATGCACTAAACATTCTGAGTGACACGTACAAAGACTGAAATGAAGAAAAAGTGTGAGGGAGAGCTGCAGCTGAAACTATGAGGTCTGACCGTCTGCATGGACTGTAAGAGCTTTGTGGACGATACCACGAGTGCATGAGTGAGCGAACACAAAGCTATACAATGCTGCAACGAAGCAAACAGCCGAGGTAGAGATCTCTCATGTTGTTTGTTTGTTTTTTATGGTCTATTATGAAACTGTGGCAGGACATATTAGCATATGGCGGGCCGCTGCAGTCTAGATAATGAATCGGAAACACTGCAGGATCTGTAGAGCAGGAGGTGATCATGAGGAACTTACCAGTCATCTTTGCAGAGAATCTATTCTACTCCTCTTCACACATGTTTCCACGAAGAGCCTCCGAATTGTGTTTTCTATGAAAATGATTATTAAACACACGTTTCATCCTCGAGTCCGTTTTCAGCTGCCGCCTCAAAGGATCAGGGAATAACATCAACACTGGATGTGTTGTGTTTGTACAAATCTAAGCCTGTTTACCCATTTCAGATGGAGTCCTTCACATTCACCCCTGCTACACACACACAAACACACACACACACACACACACACACACACACACACACACACAGCCTCCACCCTGAACTCGTCTCCTCCTCTCGGGATGACCTCCTCTCTCACGATCCTCTCAATCCCTTTTTTTTATAAATTGCAGCTCTTTGAAGTCCTCAGCTTCCTGGGGGAGATTTCCATCTTCGGCTACATGGGATACCTATTGTTGACATTTCCTCACCAGGTCTTCAAAGCCCTCTTTCTTTACTGGGGCAGTTGTGTCCTTTCTTTCTGCTGCATGATGGAGCGTCTTCACTCCCTGCTGTGGAGCCCCAGCTCCGACCTCACTGATGGTTTTGCGTCCCCTCCACACCGTCGGCCATTATTCTGATTTGCACACTCCTCTGCCACTTCTCTCCTGAACCTAACCCAGGTGGTGTGAGCTCAGCAGAGGTGTTCAGCACCGTCAGGTCTCTGCAGGTTGAGATGCTGCAGTGCAGCGTTTGCTCTCACGGTGAAACTGTGACATTTAAACGGCTCTTTTAATTATTGTTACAGTCGCTTGTTTTCTGTTGAGCAGCAAAGCTCTGTGGAAAAATGATGTTTGCCCGTTTGTAATGAGCTTACAGTGCTTTAATTTGTAGAGGATTAAGAACTGTATCCCTGTTGAGGTTGAAGATTAAATCTTATTAGTTCTAGAAACTCCACTGAAAGAGGACTGTGCTCTTTCTCTTGGTATACCAATCTTGGTAATGGGAAAATCCACTCTCAAATTCCTTTATCAAATTGCTATGGGGGATGTACAGTGATGCAAGATTTGTTTAATAGTGTGTGTTTTTTTTTTTCTTTTTCCCAAGACCCGAGAAATCAACTTAATCAGCTAATGAAACTATGACGAGCATCTTTTGCTAATTCCAAATGACTACAACAGTTTACAGTCTCTGAAAAAACTGAGTCTGGAGATTTTCCATAGTTTCTCTTTCACATATGAAGGAGGAGCTTGTCCAGGTCAGACACGTTCATGACAGCAAGAAAAATGTCTGGAGCTTTCAGGAGACAGGACGTGATGTTTAAAAACTGTTTGTGTTATCAACCATCTTTTCTGTCCTAAAGATATTTGTATAATTTTGGTTTTTAATTCAGTTTTATCTCCGTCGTCAACACGTCCACACATTCATGCTAAATCCTCTGGAAATGTTCCTGCTGTATTCTCTCATTGTGACATTGTACTCGGGGCTGGCAGGAAAATGAACTGAGCAACTGACTCAAGAGCTCAGTGCATGTCTGGAATCAGCTTATAATCAATAATTGAAAGAATATATTTGGAGCTCTATTAGGCAGCTTGACATCACATTCAGATACAGCGTAGTTTAACAGGAGGAAAGTGAAACACTATTTAAAACATCTACAGTAACTGTCACACAGGCAGAAATCTATTTTGTGCAGCAGCCTCTGTGGACCACAATGCACTGCAGCCACAGCCATGATGTCAAAGAGCCATCAGCTTGCTAATGACACTCATCACATGTTAAAGCTGTGCTATAATAACAGCTTTGTGAAATCTACAGCCGCCATCTGGTTCGATTCCCGAGGGGACCGGACGTGTGGAGGTGGACCGCCGGCCGCCCATTGTGCTGTCGTCCTCGCCCGAGAGCCGGCATGACCACGGCGTCCGCCCGAGTAGAGACTTCAGTAGCTGCACTCCGAGGGGATGTGCTTTCACACTCCACTGGCCTGATGGCTGGCAATTATTATCACAATCCACCCTCCAGCGTGGGGTCAGAGGAGCCGGAGGAGGAGTCGGACGAGCAGGTTCCCTCTCGGGCGCTCTTCATGTCCGGGCGTGACGGGCGGCCAGCAAGAGATGCTCCCAGCACCGAGCCAGTTCTACTTTGCCCTTAATTGCGTCCGCAACAAAAACCACTGGTGAACTACATCCTCTGGACTCGGATGTGCAAACAGGAATAAGTGGAGGTCGACGTCCTCTTGTGCAGTGAGAAAAGTGTCCATAAAAATGAACTAACCCCGGTGATTCAGCCACCGCTAATTGCCCTTCGGTTCCGAAGTAGATTTTAATCACCTTCGCTGGTAAGCCTCCGCCACTGACAATGGAGATGGGCTTTATTGGAAATAAGGATGAGATGAAAGTGCTTAATTACCTCCATTGAAATAGCTCCGGGGCCTTTGATAAAGAGAAACGACTGCTTTTGAGAGCAGGATATTGCTTTTAAAAATCCATAGGGTGCAGGAGATCTAATATTGACTGCAGAGGGCGAGGGCGCTCTGTTTGGGTAATAGCCCTGTCACATGAGGTCCCCTGTCTCGGATATTGGTTCCTTTATTATTCCAGGCGTCGTATTTGGTCTTATTGTGTAACAGCTGAAATCCCTTCTCTCTGTGATGCCGGAGCACGGGCACCTGTCTGCATAGATTATTTTTATGTGCAGAAATTTGAACAATGGGATGTTTTTTTTAAAAGCTTGTCTGATCTGGCGCGGCCCGGCCTCCTCATTTGGATTACAGCCCTGGCCTCTGTAACAAGGATGCTCGGGAGGAACTGAGGCTGCGCTGTGGTCTAAAAGTATAACAAAAGGGTGTTAAGTGGATCCAGAAGGTCAGCCGGGCTCCTGGTAATAGTGCAGATATAGTGCTCCCTCCACTCGCTGCCCAGGAAACGCAGCACTCGGCCCCATCCTGCAGTGGGAAACATCAAAGTGCGGATGGAGGGCGCAGACAGCTGGCACAGTCCGATTGGCTCTATGCCTCAGCATGGGGCCACGCTGCTGTGCTGCATCCTAAACAGAAAGTATTCAATGTGTGTGTGTTTATCTCTGCACAGCGTGTGTGTGTGTGTAGTAATATTCATGTATGACTGATCCAACATATTTGTGTTTGATGTGAAGAAACACAAAAATTAAAACAAACGCCCATTCACAAAATATTCAAATACAAAAAAAGATAAAAAGATGAACCTACTCATCCCATCCATCGGTTCCAGGCCATTGATCCATACAAGGCATCAATGCAAAAGGACCTTGTGGATCATTAAAGGTGAATATCAAGGCTCCATAGCTGATTCCTTCAATCAATTCATCTGAGCACTCCAGCTACATATTGTCCAGAACCAATGCATGAAGAGAGAGGGAGCTCAGAGGATTACAACCAACGGGCGACCAAGTAAGGAAGAAGTCAAATCTGACATTCAGAATGAGTGCTACAGGCCTGGAGAGGTCAGAGATCTTCCAGGAGTCGAACACTACGGCAGAACAAAGGAAAATAACTACCAATCGCTTTCAAGAGACTTAAATTAACTGTTGAGTATTCAGTCTGGCATGAATGAATAGGGCCTAGCTACTTCACTTCAACTGGGGGGGGGGGGGGGGGGGGGGGGTACTATTGAATAAATGAAGCTGAACCTCACCTTTGTAATCCTGTTTAACGTAGAATAAAAAATGTAACTGGAGGAATTTCTGGCTACATCATGTTTCTAGAACACTCAATTTTTCCTATCAGTGTTTTTGTTTATTGTTGGAAAAAATGAATTTACTGAATTGGTTCAGACCTTCAGAGTTTTTGTTTCAGTCTAAATGAAACTCTAACCCTCTCCATACAAATGAGAAGAATTATTTTTTTCCATGCACTTTGTTCAAGAAAGTTAGCGACAAAAATAGTGAAATTGACTAAACACCAACGTTAGACACAAACCAATCAATGTCAGGTAAAGGTGATGACGGCAGGATGACGTGTCAAAATGGGGAATCTGACCGGATCAAATCAAAGACCTGAACCTTGCTCCAAACTCTCAGTTGTTAAAACGTCCTCTGTGTTCAAATCTCTTTCTTCATCTTCATCTACCATTTGTCTTTCCTGCTGAGCCCCTGCAGCTTCCGGCGCCTCATGACGTCTGCAGGTGTTGTTTTCTACAGATCATACATTTCATCCTTATTCATTAGGATTTATTTAAATGCACATTTCACATGTCCGACCACGTCCCTGCCCGATGCTGTGATAAACATGGGATTTGTGTTATTTCCGCATTAGCCTCAAGCTTTTGACTCTGATTTATCCAATGAAAGCTCTTTAATTATTCAATTCTCTTCACTGCCTGCGGCTAACGGCATTAGTGAGGACGCTGGGAGTGTGCGTCCCCTGTGGAAGAAGTGGGAGTCGTGCACAAAGTGAGTTCGGCCGACACAGAGACCGGCGTCTTCCTCGGGGCGTGTTAATAACTCACCAGCCTCGTTACGGGAGGTGATAATCTATATCATCGGGGAGAAGAAAATGGCTCTCGACCTTTTTTCTATTTCTGTCGCTGTATTTTGTGAGGACGGCGGAACACTTAAGTGTCAGAGCGGTTTGATGATGCAGGGGAGAAAGGCGTGTTGGATGTGGAGTGATGCGGGGTAGTGCAGCAGAGCCTGTTTCGCTGCCTGACCCACTTTCCCTCTTACGTAAGGTTTCTTTTGTAAAACAAAAAAAGCCCTTGTCTTGCTATTTTTTCAAAACTCCACCACCACCACCACCACCCCCACCTCCCCCATCTGTTACTCACGGCAGCAGGGGATTTGCTCTGGGAATTGTTTTGGCTTTAAGCATTATGTCACCTCCGCGTACAGCAATCTAGACATTTGTTCCGGGGGCGGTTAGCCGGTCAGCCGCGGCCCGGTGACAACGGTGGTCAGGGTGTAATCCGTTACCCTCGGAGTTGATAGCTGGATTGCTTCTTCCAAATAAGTTTGCCGGTAGATGGTTTTCTCTCTGGGTTTGATGGATGGCAGCAATCCAGCAGTTTACTCCGACGTGTCTTCTCTGCCCTCAGGTATGAGGTTGGAGGGGGGGGGGGGGGGGGGGCTGTGGCGATGAGAGACACGTCCACCCAAGTGGTTCGCAACCATCCTCACCACCACCACCACCCCTGCTGCTGCTGGTATTCCTTCACCGTATGGGCACAGCAGCCGACCTGGTGCTCCGCCGTCCAATGGGACTCGAACCCACGTTTCCGTCTCGCCATCTGTCAATCTCCGTAAATTTGTGGTCCCTCCGTCTCTCATAACCACACGTATGGACGCGGCCTAATTAGACTCTGACGTGTGAAGCCTAATATGTAAGATGTCTTGGTGAAGCTTTGGAGTTTTTTCCTCTGCGACACACAGGCACTTAGCTCCGTGTGTCTGCTGTGGCTCTGCCCTCCATTAGCGACTCACACTGGAACAGGGCCACAACAAACACAGGGCACATAAACGCATGCAGACGACAAAACAGGAACCTCGCAGCTTTGCATTGAGAAAACGAGTTTCCCCCTTCAAGTCGGCGTAGCATCGATGATTCAGGGCCAGTGGGTGATAATGATTAAGGAGCAGAAGAGGCGTGAAGAATCAAGGCAGTAACTAGATACGTATATTATTAAAGAGCAATCTATGGCCCAGATCATCGCGGTATAATTGACTCCCACAGTCTTTCAGTGCAGTGCCTTGGAATCTCCACTGGCCTTCAGTGTGTGTGTGTGTGTGTGTGTGTGTGTGTGTGTGTGTGTGTTTGTGTGTGTGATATCACTGTACCAAGGAATGTCTCCTATTCTGAATATTTAAAGTGCCATTATAAAAAAGTTAATATTAGCGTTACAGTGAAAGACTGTAAAGCAGAATCATTAATAATGAACAATATCTCTGTACGTGCTCGTGCTTGACTATATTTTCTTTTGTTGCTTTGCGAGATGTCCTCTCCCAAAGCAGCACAACAGAGACAATGGAGCAATTTGTGATGTGAAACACAACCTGGCTCTGCTCTATAGTTAATGAATTGCAGATTGGCTTTGGTAATTCAATCTACCGAGTTGTTTGTTTGAGCTTTTACTGCCAAATAAGTTTCATTTCATTGTGATGCTAATGTTTATGAACCAGACAAAGAACCAATATCGCTGAGAAATCCCCCCCGGGCGCTGGATTTGTGTCGACAAGCTCTGCTCCCTTGTTCTGTGTTATAACTGAGAAGCTCTGAGAGTTTGGACTGTGTTGTGTTTCTAGATCTTATCTATACCGGGACTGAACTGTGCTGGGATTCAGGGTCAGAGGTCACAACCAACAACTTCCACATGCTGGTGAAATCTGTTTTTGGCATCTAAGTCGCACAGACTGTATATAAACATTGGACATGGTCACTTCTCCCTTTGTACAAAAATGAAGCTAAAGTATCCTGGATGTGCTTCAGCCAGCCACCAGGGGGCAATCAAGTTTGATCATAATTGTGACTCAATATTATAAGACAATCATTTTAAAAAACAAAAATGCTTTTACTTTGACAGTCTCCCTGGCTGAGATCCTTTTAGTGGGTTTACCATCATTTAAAAAGCCTACAAGTTGTGGCCTAAAAGAGGTATTATATTGCAGCCAGCCACCAGGGGGCGATTAAGGCACTTGGGCTTTACTTATGGGAGCTGTCATGTCATTTGTTTTGGCAACATTTAAACATTCGGTGACTTTACACCAGGAGGACTTCATGATCGTTAATCCAACTCACTTATTGTTAAAAGTTAAAAATCAACTTCAGAACTTTAAGACGTAAAAATACTGTGACCTGATTTCTTTCTCATAAAATAGTATCTCGTCAAAAACTTGTAATGATACATCTCCCATACGCAACAAAGTATGAATATTTAAACATTTTTAACTTGAACTACTGGTCCCACGAGTCGGTCTGCTTTACTGGAAAAATTTGATTTTCTGTGGCTGTGCAGTGGAGGCTGCTGATTGAGAAGATTGGTTTCCAGGGCCTATAACACAGTGTCTGATTGTGCAGCCCAAGTAATAATTAAAATGCACAATGTGACGGGGGTATTGTGGATCAAATTTATGCATGGGTTTAATTTGATTTTACTTTTTTTCCCCTGTCTTTGGCGTGCAGTGTTATCAGCTCTTCACTTTTAGGTACAATTGTTGAGTTGTGACATTGTAATAGCTCCGTCATAGCTCCCAGCTGTCCTGCTCGCCGGTGTGTTTCTGTTTTTATACACGTGTACTTGTGGATATGTGCCCTGAATAATGCACCTGCCTATTTCTATCCTAATGACACTGCCCCCCCACACACACACACACACCTGTATCTCTGGTGCACAGCAGAGAACAGTGCGCTGAGCCTTGAGGGCTGTCATGATTCAGAGAACAGCTCTGTTTCCCTCACTTGCCATCCCAATCTCCCCCCCTCTCCTCCCCTCCACATCTCCCTCCCCCCCTCGTCCAATTGTAAAAGTAACAACATTGAGAGACTTCATTTTGGTGAATGATGCATCGCATCTCTTCACCTGGAGCAAATTTGACTTCTATTCCATCTCTGAAATGGTTTCGTGGAGGAGTCTTTGAAAGTTGTGCTCCGTGTGAAAATTACTCCGGTTGTTTTATTTATTTATTTATGTTTTACCTCCGCAGCTACCTCACAGGACCCAGAACTGCAGGCTGGGGAGAGGGAAAAAACGGAAAGTGAAATGTCTTTTGTTCGCTCTTAGGGAGATTTGTTCAAGAAAGCTGGTATAACTGGTTGATTGGTGGCAGGTGCACGTGGGTGGGTGCAGAAAATCACTTCCTCTCACGGTTGGCAGGAAATACTAATGATTAACTCTAGCAAATCATTATTGAATCAAATAAAGATGGATGTTGATGTTCTCATTCTTCAGGTGTTTTGAGCAGGTGAGGGTCATGACCTACAGTAAGAACATGCAAATTCTGATCTACGTTATTACTATCTAATGTAGAACAACTCAAGAAAGAAAGACTTTGAAGGTGTAAAGAATTTTTTAAGAAATTGTTCTGCAAAGTAAAAAGTTAACATAGATTCAAATAGCCAGGGTTTGTGACATCACAAACCATAGAGACCAATCCTGTGGACTTGTGGGTGTGGCTCGGTACCAGGAGAAGGCTCCTCGACTGCAGGTGGCGCTGTGATGGAGGGGAGACGCGGAGCAGGGGCGGGGGTCATGTTAGTATATTCTTAGACCCCCAGGAAATGAGGAAGGAAGGTGTAGAGTTAAATCTTTTTAGGACCATGGAGGAAATTTTCTTTTTCATGATAAATCGTTTGAATATCAATATTTGAGGAACAAATAAAACTGAAGGAAACATTTTATATTCGAGACAAACACACTCAGAACTGAGTGGAGCGAGCTGAGAATCTGTCAGAACTTATTGTGAAAGTCCTGTTTTGCATTTTAAACGGTCGTTGCTCGAACCAGACGAGAACGATATGGTTAAAAAGAAAAGAAGCTTGTTTTCAGCGAACTCTCCGTGGACTCACACATCAGACATAAGAACACTATAGAGAAAATGTGCTTTCAAAGCCCAGACAGTCCACCTCTCCTCCTCTCAACAATCCCTCTCTCCCCCTTTCTCCATTTCAGCCTCAATTTCAAGGTGCATTGTTGCCCACACTTGAGAGTTTCACCATGCCGCTGCAAAGTAAAGGGATAATTTACACTAAACTGCAAACAGTAATGAAAATACTGTTTTCCTTTATTGTGCAAATGTCTGTAATTATTCATGCATCTGAGCACAGCTTACTATGAGACTGTTTCATGGTCATTTTTTCCTCCTTTCCTCTGCTTCTAGGTGTTGACCGAGCACCAGCCTCCACAGGGGCTTGCTTTCCGATTCCCAAACCCACACACTTGAGTTAATGGTAGTATTGCTCTGCAGGAGGCAACAACAAACAGGAACAGATTATATATACGTCCAGAAGAGGCGTCTGCGATGGGGAATGGAATCTGAGGAAAACACCGACATAAAGGGGCTTATTGTCATTCAGGTGGAACTGCAAACCTCCACCAACTTTTCTGGAGAAGTTTGGGGATCTGAAGATGAGAGTTCAGCCTCGGTGCACTGCGGCACAGTCGGGGGGGGGAAAGGAGCAGGGTCAATATGTTATTAAGTAGTTCGACCAATGCTTTATCAGCAGGGGACGTTTGAGGGGGTTTCAGTAATAACCAACTGGTTTTAAACTCCTGACGGAACCTGAAATGTTGGAAATCTGTAATCGAGACGGAGGAAAAGTCTCCTCGATGTTTGATGAAGACCTGCCAACGTTTTGTGCCTCCACCATCTTTGCACCTTCATGGAAACAAGTCCTTTGTTTGAGTGCGCTGTCGCTAAGTTTGAGTGGTTAATAATGTCATGCATAATATGAAATATAATGTATATTACTATATTACCAGTCATATGCACATAATGTAGACTTAGCCTGGACAGGCAGTAATATAGACTTTTGGAAACTATAATAAAGTTGTCTTTCATCAGTCACGATTATTTCTGATACAGAGATTGTTTTCATTTTAAAAACTTTAAATTTTTTTTTTAATAATCAGCCTGGAAGTAGCCTCAGACACACACGATGTAACTTCTCAGTTTGGCACTGTCTCCTTGGCTCTCCCCCCCCACTCCGCTCCAAGGATTGGTCCCTCATGTCCCCTTCGAGCTGTCTCACTCTGAATATCATTATCTCTCCACTGTCCAGCTCAGAGTATCAAAATTACTTTGTTGTTTTCACTACCCTTCATTGTAGATTTGCATATGATGATGTGCATGACCTTATTATATCTATATATATATATATATATATATTGCATGTTTATTTAATGACATTAAAAGGGCAGAAATGTTTTCTGTGTAGATTTCCCACATTTAGTCTTACTGAAAATGAAATGTTAAAATTATTCGGCCAAGCTAGCACATGAGTTGACATCTTTGACGTTGTCTTCTACATAAATGGCTCCTCTTCACATGTCGCGTGTGAGAAACATCATGGATGTGGCCTCTCGCTCGGCGTGACTTCTCCTCCCGTTCCGGTCGTCTTCCCACGTGGTCTCACTGTGGGAGACGGTCTCACTTCAGTTCACATGAAGCAGCGTTAGTCTCACTAACACGACACGGAGGGAGGATAGAGGACAGAGAGCAGCAGATGGGAATATCGCTCACAAGAAAAAAACGTTTTCTCTTCAACGTGTTGTTATATCATGTCGTGGTTAGTGAGGGAGACCGGCGCAGGTCGAGAGGAGGCCGCGCTCTCTGCGGTCGTATGTTTCCCGACAGATAAATGAGCCGTATGGAGACCAAGACATAACAGCTGGAGCCCGGCTAATGACTGGCCTGGTGTTTGTTTGGAGTGAACAGATGGACGGGTGGAAAACCAGGTCTCTGATGTCTCGCACTCTCCTTCATGGCCCACTGACCCCTTCCTACCATCCCCGCCCTTCTCTCACGCTCTCTCTGTCTTTTCGACATCCGTCTGCCTATAGAGAATTTCATAACATATCGCGGTTGTGAAGATAATATAACACAAGGAGAAGATGTGAAAAGGTCAAAGACACATATTCACACCTCATCTTATGTCATATTTGGGATTAACGGACTGAAGGAGGAAGAAAAGTCTCACACACACGTCCTCATGTACGCAGGCAAACACACGGCGTCCATGATTAAAGGTTGTCAGCCCGATAGGCTGGGAGATACTACAAAAGAGTCCAGAGATGAATGGCTCCTGCACAGTGTTGGCCCTTCTGATAACAGAAGGAGACGGTGAGACCTCATAGCTATATTCATTATTCTGTCCAGGCACAGCAATTCCTGTGCAACAAAGGGAAAACAGAAGAGACGTGTGAATTAGAAAAGCAATCCACAGACAAGGATGAGTTTCGACAGGGGAGTCTTTTCCTCCCTGCTCTTAAAAAACATCCGACACAGTGACATGTAATAGGATTTCCAAAACTGTAGCTTTCTGAAACTTGTGAAATTATCCACTTTGTCTCTTTTCAGCAGTGAATCAAAATGCAAAGGTCTGATTTGTACACGGAGCTCTGTCTTGGCTGCGGAACACATTCATTATTAACGTGGCCTCATGATTCGGTGATGGATTCGAGTTGTTCTACCGTTCCCAGGACGCTTTGTCGCTGTTATTTATTAAAACAACCTGCAATTCCTTTTTGTCTCGAACCAAATTCAACTAACTTTTCTCCCCCTCCCCCCCTCCCCCTGTTCCTCCTTGGGTGGTTTTGCGTCCCTCGCTGCACTGGAGGCTAAGTCTCATTTCTCATTACATTGAGCTCGGCTCCAGTTGGCAACAGGGTTTGGATGTGCAGCGCTAAGTCACGGCGGAGCCTCGGCAAGTTCAGCCAGCCGCGCCGAGCATTGATTACGTCTCCCGAGAACCCAGCTTCATTTTTCAGACCGCTCTTTTTCTCAGGCTGGGATGAGGCTGTGCCGTCCGGAATCTGTCTGTCCTCGTCCGGCTCTGGTTCTCGGCTCCAAATCGAAGCGACCTGAGGCCTCATTTGCCATCTCTCTCTCTCTCTGTCTCCACCAAGTAGCACAGCATCTCTGTTTTACGCCGGGGTGCCCTATGTATTTTACATTCATTCCATATTCACGAGGGGAGAAAGAGTCGGTCAGTGCAACATGTGGGGTGTTTCCTGAAACTGTATTTGGTGTATAAATACAGACACCTAACACCAGTACTGCCTGACTACAGAGACAGAATATAGAGTATATACCATGGGAATACAGACACTGAACTCACAGCGTAGCTAGGATCATAACTCATGATGTGAGGAGGTAATGAGAAAGATGGAGGCTGTGAGAAGATCTGATCTGTCATGAAAGTTTGACTCTTCTCATTGACCTGCTTGGGTTACTCTCTGTCTCAAGATACAGACAACAAACAGCAGTGTTGATAGTTAAGCTGTGTGTGTGTGTGTGTGTGTGTGTGTGTGTGTGTGTGTGTGTGTGTGTGTGTGTGTGTGTGTGTGTGTGTGTGTGTGTCTGCGTGTGTTCACACAATAAACGAGTGAGGGCTCAGGCGTGTGTTAACGACCCCCTGTACGGCCCTGCAGTTCCCCGGGTTCCCCCTCGTGGTGGATTGATGGTGGCAGCGGTGTGAGGAGAGAAGGAACAGATTGCTGTTGCTACCGCGTCTGTCAGATCAGCCAATACAGCGACTTTTATCAGGAGGAGATCGACTCCGGACGAGGGCCTCGTACGTCGGAGGCCTGCGCTCCAGTCTCCATTAAAAAAGACCCAGAGGCACGGCCCTAATGGACGTGACGTCAGTGTGGAGAGGAGGGGGAGGAGAGGGAGGAGGAGAGGGAGGAGGGCCATTAAAAAGAGCATCAGGGCAATAAAAGTGCCCTGATGTGTGTTTGTGTATGTGTGTGTGTGTGTGTGTGTGTGTGTGTGTGTCCGTGTGTGTGAGTGTGCACTAAATGCAAAGATAGAGAGAGAGAGACAAATTTGCCCATTTGATTTATGCAAATCTCCGCATACGCAAAGTGGCGCGTTGAGGAGTTTATTTTCCACTTGATTGTTTAAAGAAAGTCTCCGTCAGGCGCCAGGGAGGCAGAAGCAGCGTGAGAAAGTGTATCCAGAACATCAGCGTGTTCCGTGTGTGTCTCTGTCAGGCGGTCGTGGGCTGAAAGAGGATCCACACACACACACACACACACATACACGAGTATGAATTATAAAACAGACACAGGGTGCCTCCACTGAGCTCTCCCTCTCTCTCTCTCTCGCAATTGCATAAATGCAAACGCACACAAATGCACGTGCACACACACACACATCTTGCCAGGAGGCCGGTGGATGAACAGTGCTTTAAGAACCCCGGCCTGCATGGAGTCCCTCAGAGGCAGCGGGGGAAAGTGGTAATGAGGGTTGATGGATGGTATTGATGCGACTAAATTTGCAACACTGCAAAAAAGCAGAGGAGGTAGAGATAGAACGAAGTGAGCTCAGAACACTCAGGTTCCCAACGCTGAATCTGTGTGTGTGTGTGTGTGTGTGTGTGTGTGTGTGCATGTGTGTGTGTGGTATATTCGTCGGGACCACTCTTTGGAAGCAGAGAACACTAATGAATCCAACTCACCCAGCATCCCCCAGCTGCCTAGCGACCTTGCCTCTCAATCACTCTCAATGGGCACCCCTTTATTTATAGAGCCATTATTTTTAGCCCTCTATAATTTCAAACCCTCCGCCTCTCGAAGATTTAACGGAGAGAACATTGAAGGGAGAGACGGAGACAGGAACTTGGAGGGAGAGACGGCCTGACAAGATTGAAAAGAACATTTTTAATTGTTTTTCTTCTCAGAAAAGAGAAAATTTCACGACGTGGTTTTTTGATTTATTTTTTAACAAGGGAATCGGCCCAATGGGATTACCACCCCCCTCTTCACCCATGCACAGCCCTCCAGGAGACATTGTTGCAGGACTAAGACTTATTTCTATTTCTCTAACTCCATTTTGCAGGAAACAAAACACAATGATGAATATTCACTTTGACTCTCACCGCCCTCTGAGCACAAGCCGGGGATTACCAGACTCTGAACTGGGCTGAGATGCACCCAGTAGCGCTGCGGGCGAAGGCAGAAGGACCACAAAGTCCTCGAGGAAGCTCCAAAGCCTTGTGGCTGCCCAAACTGGGATTTGGTCAAAACAACAACAGTGACAACAGATGAATAAAAAAAAAGAGCTGCAGCATTAACATTCCATGGCTGCATCTGCGTCCCCGCGGACAAGACAGATGCTTGTGTACCCGGAATACCACACAAGTGCATGACCCCAATACATGAGGGTCAACACCGCAGGTCACCACTCAGCAGTCGGCTTACATGCGACAAACAGGGGGACAGGAATATGTACATCAGTCAACAGAGCTCTGCAACAACTGAAGGAGATTTCTCTCATATGATGACATATTCCATAACTGCCTTTGAGCTGCTGGAGGGCTTCTAATGAGAAACAGACAGTGTTTAAATGTAACTTAGAACATTTACATAAGGCTTCAAATCATGTCTGACGTCCTTAACTCCAGTGCAAGTGTGTTTGTTTTCCCTCTCAAGTGTCTTCTAGGAGCAGATCACAAAAATGTATGCAGGATATTTGAGTATTGAGTGTTGCTCTCCGAATGCAAACGGCTCTGTCGTGTCGTGCTCGAGTCAAGAGGAGGTGATGCATCTCCCGGGATTTATTACTGTCTAAATATAACTCCAAGTGGTTTACTTCTTTCTAACTGAAATTGTAAAAGAGAGCTGCAGTAATTGAGCTGCGGTAGATAAAGAGCGGCCGTGGGACCCGGACATCAGAACCCTGAAGCTCTGCCACCGCAAGAGAGCAGGTCGCTTGTTCAACCCAAGTTATAAATATTGAATATATCGCACGTCCAAATCGAGCCAGGGTTAACACTGCACTTCCTGCTGGCCTTATCAATACACAGGTCGGGTGTGAAGCTGATGAGATGAGGAATTAAGAAATTGTAGATGATTATTGTTTTGATGCTGTGTGTGTGTTTTTTACAGTATGTAGCATGTTGCATGACTGTAGGAGAAATAAAACATTCACCAGGAGATGATAAACGTAATTTAATCAAAATGGAAAAACAATTAATAACTCTAGCAGGCACCGAAAGTTGTGCAGAGCAGGCAGGGGGGAATCAGGAGTAATATCCACAGGTGAACAAGAAGTGACTCTACATGAAAGAAGCTGGTGAAGCCCACAGTCCTCGGCGCTCTTCCCTTTGCCGGCTGCAGTTCCGCAGACGCAGGAAGCTTTGAGGGCAGCGAGTCCATACGAGAGCTGGTGACTGCAGCAGCAGCAGCCGAGTCGGGACCACAAGGTTCTTTTACTCAACGGTTTTCAGCCGTGAGCAACTACACCAGTTGTTAAAAACTTTCTTTACTCCCAAAGTTAATTGCTGTGACTTTGGAAAAGAGCACAAGAGTCTGGAGGAAGAAATATGAGAAGCCAGACAGGCTGTAAATAAAAAATGTCACTGCATTAATTGGTGTTGAAACATTGAAATGACTTCAGATCTACAGACATGATCGTAGCTAAAGCTGTTTGGACATGGTGGCTAAATGCAAAGATTGATTTCCTTGGTGTGCACACAGAACAAAGTTTGTGGTCATTTAAAAACCATTTGACTTTGTTCCAGCTACAAGACAGAAGAGCCAGATTGTTAAGGTCCACAGCTTGACAGGAGGCCTTTGTCTCTTCAGACACTGATCTATTGTTTTCTATCTGCTCAATTCCTCTGCTCCTTGTAACTGCCGAGCCACATGCAAACTGAGGTACCTAGAAAAGTGACCTTGCCTCCTCCTTGTGAGCTGCTTGTGATTTCTGTCTTATGCACCCTGCCCTGAGTTTTAAGTTCTTTTGGTCGCTGTGAAACGTGAGCTCCCTCCCGGGGGTTGGTTCTTGTTTTCTCCCGGCAAATGGCCAGAAGAGAGAGCAACAGCCCAGGCCCAGCATGGACTCCCAATGCACAGATGAGAACATAAAGAGGCAGATTTAATGGTTGAGCAGAATGAGCGCATATAGAGAGAAGGCGAGGGAGGGAGGGAGGGAGGGAGGGAGGGGAGAGTGGGGGGGGGGGTACGGAGAGAAATGGACGCTGAGTAACTGGCTGCGAGACAATCAAGTGGAACGAGAGAGCGAGAGCGGGAGGATGGTCATTTATTGTGTCCCCGAAAGCCGCTGAACGCCGCCGCTGCACAAATCCAGTCCGTGAAATCGAATCTTCATCGAAGGCAACTGTGTGAGACCGTTACGTAACCGGTGCAAAGCCGAGGTTGAGACTCTGCCCACAGAAATGCAGGTTTGTGTAGGTGTGTGACGCCTCCTCCTCTTTATTCTCCCCGGTTCTTCTTACTCGCGCTGTCGACCCCCGGCCTGCAGGCCCAACCAGGGGAGAAGAAGAACAGACTTGGCAGGCCCGGCGTCAGCCATCTGCTCCTGTGGAAGTGGTCAGTCTGAATTAGGCCCCTTCTGTCTGCCTCACGCACACAGACGCCCGGCCCCGTCCTCTTTCCTCCTGGCTTTCTCGTGTACTGTATTTCATCGAGCCAAGTGCATCTGGCTGCCCGGGCCGCCCTGTCCCCTGGCCATGTGTCTGGACTTCTGCTCAGAGGGTCTGTGGTTTGAGGGAGGAAAAAAGGGGGAGAGGAGGAGGAGGAGGAGGAGGAGGTGGTGGTGGGGAGGACTCATGTCGATTCATACGATGTGCCAAGAAGCTGCTTTCATAATCCTCCCTCCTAAATAATTCACCACCCGCCCTCAAAATTTCATCAGCACCTACATATAGAGAACAATCTCCCCCTGAGCTGAAGCAGCAGCAGCAGCAGCAGCGTTATAGAGACGCTGTGCACGCCAGACAGGGAGGAGGTGATGAGGCAGCGGATCCGTGAGCTGGTGGAGGGGGGTGGGGGTGATGATACCCTATAGTCCAAATCCCAAATCAACTATCAAATCAAATATGAACCACTTATGCAGCCGCCTAAACCACATGCATCTCTGGGTTTCTCCCCAGGACAGTATAGCAACGCCTGCCTTGAGATGTGTGACGCTAACATTCTACCAATGGTGCTTGAGCCAATGTCTCAACTTCCTTCCAATATCCAGGAATGAGCCACCAGGGGGCGATCAAGATGCTTTGGATTCTCCTTTTGGGGAGCCGTCATGTCGTCCATCTTTATACACAATCTATGGTCAGCTCCAGTAGGTGTCTCATAGTGGACACAGCGTCCAGTGTAGATTTAATTCAGTCCTCCAGCCGGTCTTTTCTGTATTCCTCGTAAAACAGAGACCAGGAATGGTCAGTCGGCTCTGCAGCAACAAACAATTATCCTTGAGCCTGGTGTCTGTGTCATGTTTACCCACAATGTGTGCCAATAAGATTTCCCCCGATATATTTGGCCGGTGCCAAAAGACGTCACCCATGATCCTCCACAATAAAAGAGATCACGCTGTCCAAATATGAAAACCAAACCCGGCATCGATACATCCCCGAGAGCCGGCCGGGAAAGAGCCTCACCGGCGCTATCAAAGGCAGGATTTGGATCTCATATCCTGGAGGATGTTCCTTGGCGAGTGTGGGAGAGAGGAAGGAGGAAGGAAGGAGAAATGAAGCCGTGTAATGGGATTTGCGCTGTCCCACAATTGTGACTGTTCTGGCAGCCGAAATACAGAATCACAGGCGAGTGCCATCCGCTCTCTGAGAGCTTCATCAACAACCCTGTTTGTGGAAATTGGTTGATTTTCAGGGACCACAACGCTTTTCGTCATAATTTTCCAGTCAGTCATGCACACACACACACACACACACACACACACACACACACACACACACACACACACACACAGGCCCACGCACAGCAAGCCATAAAGCAACAGCCTTTTTTATGTATATTCACTGAAATGCTTTTAAGTCATTAACGACCATTTAGCAGCTTGAGGTTTGAGAAGAGTTCTTGCCGATGGTAAATTTGACTTGATGTCTTTACCTTTATTCCCCTCGCGTAAACCTTGTGTTATAACCACCTAACAACAACACATAGGACAAGTATTTGAATAGATATTATACATTTACATTGCACAAGGTCGACTGGGGCCTATGGTTGCGAGTGAGTAATATATCTGCCTGGTTTACTGTCAGAAGTAATGTTATTATTCAGTAAGGGCAGTAAATCTGCACAAGGAAGAAATAACTCAAGTCCCATTCCTGTGAATACTCGAGGAAACTAAGTGACTCTTATGTCTATCAAGGGGAAGCATATTTATCAGCTTAAAAACTAGCTTGGTAAAACAAAACAAGATGATAATGTAGAGAAATAAAGCAAGGCCTATATTTCCTGTTAGCAAACGGAGATGCTGCTACTGATGCTGTCAACACGTATTCTCATTCTAACAACCGACGCTGAATGTGATGTGCATTAAAGGTTATGGTTGATGTCTTTTATCTGGATGCTAAAGTCGGATTGTCTCCAGCTGTTAGACGGCAGATCCTCACCTCAGCGCGCCCTGCAACCTGCTCACTCCTCCAGACTAAATTTAGGTCGTTTCCCCCCCCGTGTCATGCTGAGACATCCAGGTGAGGAAGGGAAATGAATTCTGTGTGATAATAATAACTTCGGCTCCCACAGCCTCTCCGCTCCCGACTGTCCGTGGCCTATCCAGCGCCGCGGGGGATCCGGCAACTCCAAATGCTCAAAGACTCCCCTCCTGCCAAAGTGACACAGATTGAACGCCTGATGGCTGCCAGCTTCCGTGATGGAGGGACGTCATGGTGGAGTGACAAACTGACACACAGACATATTTGCGGCTGCTCACTTTGACTGTGTATGTGTATGCACTGTATGTGTAGCACAGTAAGATACAAAACACTGGAGGCCACAGCTAACAAACACTTTGCTTAACTCAACAGCCTTTGTGTGGTTTGTAAAAATGTAAGTTGTTTGTCAGCTTTAGAAATGCAGATAGGCAGATTTTGTATAGTTAACAGGGATTTAACAAGTTAGCCAGCCCTAAAAGTGGACATAAGCAAATTAGGGATTGTAGGCTCAATACCGACGTTCTAAGCTGTAAAGATTCCGAAGCGATTTAGTTACAGAAACAATCCTCTTCAAAGCACAAGTCTCTTATTTTGAAACATGAGACAGGAGGGACTTGTGTTAAGCTCACGCTCATCATCAAGAGCAGGATTTCCTGGAAAGATGTCACATGACAAGAGATGCGTGAATACCGATTATGATCGAATTATCGTACATCATACATTATTAATCGTACAGAGGGCTCGACCAATCGTGAGCAAAAATAGGAAAAAAACATCTTTAAGAAAATGTATCTGAAGTATAGGCTTGTTTGATCCATGTCCCATCCACTAACACGGAGCAGGCGGAACTCCTTACCTATATTGCATCCGGCCACCAGGTCATGGTCAAGACACTAGCTTCACTTTGCGGGAGCTGTCATGTCGTCCATCTTTATCTAAAGTCTACAGATCTTATAGTTTGTTATTTGAGGTTATTAGATCATTACTTTGATTTAATCGTCTATCTGCTGCTGTATCATCATGTTTATATAACTCAGGGGATTATTTACATATTGATACATCAATACTTTACTTATATTAAGTTGCATTAGCACACACATGTAGTTTTCATCAGTGATAATGCCAGTGGGATGACTGTTTCCTGTAGCTGGCTTCCCGTCAAGACTGGTTGCGATATCCAAGTATTGTTATTTCTGGCCATAATTATCCCCTTTGCACAATAGAATGATAGATTAATATTTGGACATCTGCTGGGTGGGTGATTATCAATGAGTTTGCAGCTTGACAAAAAAATGTGGGATATCTAAGATAAGAATTGTATCTCTCTGCTCTATGCATAGATCAGCACTTGATTATTATAACTGATACGCCTGCATCTGATAACACGCGCACACTCAAGTATAGTATAAGGACACTTATACACTTATACTACGCTGCCACTTTCATTTTCACACCAGCTTAAGTGATGTGAAATTTAGGTTAAAGATGCAGAGGGAGTGGGAGTGTCACTCCAGTTTCCAGCGGATTGACCCAAATACTGCGATCAAAGACTTGGCCATATATAGATCGTTCTTTTATAACACTTCAGCGATTGGACTGGAAGCCAGCGTTGTATTGTTTTTGTGTTTTATCTCCTCATCCGCCGGGCCCTACATTTCTCAGCAATACGACTCTGCACAGTAGCTCATGCATGACAACTCATATGCCGTTATGTCCCCTATAGAGGTTGTGTGTTACGACCCAAGATTTACAACCGGTATGAATTTGGAATAATAGCAATATATAACGCTGTATGTTTTCCTTATCATAATTTCAACAGGGATGGTGGTGAGGAGCCACAGTGCCGAGGTCGTGCCGGTGCATACGTTCAACCAATCGTGAGTTATTCTCAGCTGTCAATCATGACATTTTACACGACTGCTAGCATCCAATAACTTATTAAAACTAAACATTCTGCAACAATGAACAAACACCAGTGTGATAACAGCTGACCAAAAACACAATGTATTAATGTATTAAACCTGTATTTTGACTTTTTAGTTTGGTCCATGTCCTATCAACTAACATGGAGGAGGCTTGGTTTAGTCTATAGTCATAATCAAAATAATCATCTCCTTTATTGACACCATTCAATTATGTATTTTTGAAATACTTTTTAGGGTTATATAAAACTTACGGGTTGTTTATCTCAGCAGTTTGGATGAAAGAGATGTTTTTACTTCAAAGCTCAGTTCTGGCTGTGGGTTTTTCGAACACTGCAGTGTTTCTGTCAGCACAGTGAGATCTTACAGTCAGTGTGTCTGGGTTGTGTTTCATTTTCTGACAACACTGTTACAGCTCCTTGTGCCAGAGCACATACTCACACATCCTTTACTCCCGGAGAGTTCTTCCTTTTGAAATGATACAAGATGCTGCGTGTGTTACGGCTCACGGAGACAACAAATCCATTGTGTGCTGGAAAAAGCATAGCCACATTCATATTGTATCACTTGCCAACGTATCTGTGCCGGCTATACTGGTTATACCACTCTATCCCTTATTTCTACATGCAGTATATGTCCTATGTTGGTTGTTTATAGCCACTATAGTGCAGTGCCAGGTCTAAACCTGCCTGTTGGGGATGGGCTGTTGGTGATGCTGGTAGCAGCTTTGAAGAAACACAGAATCAGATGTCTGTTGAGCAATCAAACAAAATCTTCATACGCAACTCCACAGCCTTTACCAAATACAAGCTCTGTGATTCAGCTCGATACAAAGCATTGAAGCAACAACAACATGAACAATGTGAATTTCATTTGAAGACAAGTTGCGAAAGAGGAAGTGATTCACAGATTGTGTTGCCATGACGGAGATCAGTAACACACGTGGATGTCTGTGTCAGTCGGGTATGTGGAAGTAAAGAATTATAAAATTATAAAAATGATCTGGTGGTTTCAGCTCACAGGCTGCCAGGCGTAGCAGAAGACGTGTTCAACTCTGTCTTTTTGCCTGATTATTCAAATGTTATAACTATTCTCTTCTCATCTCATCTCATTATTATATACCAACCCAATGTCCATCCCTATACTAGCCCCATGCACAGACTTTACCACTACATATTCTTATATATTTAGATATTTATATATATATATATATTTTACTGCTGTTTTTATATATATACATTTTATATTTTATTGTACTATCCAATCCCTTTACTGGCTATACTAGCCCCATGCACAGACTTTACCACTACATATTCTTATATATTTAGATATATATATTTTTTTCCTGCTGTTTTTATATATATATATATATTATATTTTACTGTACTATCCACTCCAGCAGCACAAGAACACTTTCCAACTGGACACTGACACAATCTCATCATTGCATTCCATTCCTGTATCTATAAATTTGTTCTCCGTATGTGATTTATGTATGTATGTCAGTGATTTGTTAAATGTACAAGCTACTGGATGATCTGAATTTCCCATGGGATTAATAAAGTATCCATCTATCTATCTATCTATCTATCTATCTATTGAATGGATCATGTGTCCAAATCCCATTTAATTTGACTCTGTACTTCCTTGGGCCCTAAAGAATAGACATGTCGAGTGTGAGGCCGATAAGATTGACGATTATCGAGATATGTGTTCCGCGCTCGGGCAGACGGACGGAGATTTCTGGAATCATTAGAGAGATTGTGGCTCCAAACTCAGATGTCTGTCGTGAGCATGAGTTCGGGATCCATGTGTCCCCAGTGAGGAGAACAATCAGATGGGATTTACAAACAGGAAGCTGGACAAATGACTTGGAGGATCCGTCTTGTCCAAACCCACAGCACAGGCTGTATGCCTCTTCCATCCCCTCTCTCTCTCTCTCTCTCTCTCTCTCTCTCTCTCTCTCACTCTCTCTCTCTCTCCTCGATGTCGGAGGAGCAGAAGAAGGGGACAGCACAGATTGAGCACGGCACAGTGGGAGGAGTACTGTAACTTGATTTACCCTGCCTGTTGAGTATATGCTAATTGAGCACTTGAACTCAAGAAGAAACTCATCCCAATGTTTATTAACCAGTGCTGCTAATCAGATCCAGTGGATATTTGCCTCCTCCCGGGGAAATCATAGCGAGGAGGAATGTCTTGCCTGAATGTAAACATGATTAGGTACAACTTGTAGCCCTCCTCCACGGTAAGAAGATGTTAGGAACCGAGCTTCAAGTAGAGTTGATGCAGTGCGATGGTGTGGCGTCTTCTCTTGAGGGTTCATGTTTGACGTGCCAGCAAACACAGCTTTATAAGCCCTCTGCTGTCGGCCTCCCTGATAACTAAACTACAGGCACACACACACATATACACACGTACACTGAATCACTGCTCCAGGGCATGATTTTGTGTGTTTCCCATTTTTCCCGCACAAGATATAGTGGAAGAATCAGCCCCTCTTGCTCAGATACGATAACCTAACATGTTCATATTAATAGCAACGTTTCCCAGAAGCCCTGTGACGAGTGGTCAGTGGAGGGCCTGTGCAAAGTGCTACGTCATCCTGGATCGAGTCCAGTGGTATGTTAGTCACCGCGGAGCTCGACTCACGGCACAGCGGAGCGGGTAACTGCACATTAAGAGAAGGAAGCACAGACTTCTGGCTTCAGAGCAGCGGCGGTTCGAGGACTTTTCTACATCAGGGGCCTTAAAGGGGCCTCGATTTTCAAGAGGGGCCAATTATATTTCCAATTATTCCTTGTGAAAGCACATCTTGTACTTCAAAAAGAAGAAATAAAAAAATCCTGACAAATATTAAGTCATATTTATTGTTAGTAAGTGACTACTGACAGGACAGGGGCTCTTTAAGGGCCAACCCGATTCCAGTTGGTGCCACAGCCCCCTTTGGCCCAACTCCTGGATCCGCCCCTGCCATAGAGGTTGCACATGACTGATATTAGGGCAGAGCTGCAGCTACAATTCAATATTACGATCTTTCCAGATTGCAGGTGATGGAGTTACTCTATTGTGTTTTTGTTTTTGACTGGGTTGTATTGCACAGGATGTTATTCCCTAACAGAATGAGGAGGGGAGGAAAACTGGGCCACGGGAGGATCACACACTCCCGTGACTCAGCAATTGTGTTATACCTCCCATGTCCTGCAGTGGGCCTACATTTATGCAAAAGGTCACAGACCTCTTCACTAGTCTGTTGCCCTTCCTCTCCTCTTGCAGCTCTGACCCCTCTGGCCGTTCTACTCTCACTCCTCGGTGGATTTATTCATGTGAACTCTCGGCCACGGAGTTAGTTCGACTGGATTTGAGCACGATTTGGTTTTTATCGAATGTCAGTGTGTTAAACACAACAGTAACCCAGGGGAGGGGGGGTCACCTCAATTTAAAAATACTACACTCTGAGTGCCGGCTGACAGAGAAAGATATTTTCCTAGAGATACAAAGTAAGGCAGTCGGCAGACACACAACCTACACACACACACACACACTGACACATACACAAACTCTTGTTATCTCTCTGTTCCTCTCATTGCGTCGGCACTGAGCGACACCGCCATTCTGTTCCCTTTCATCTGCTTATCTCTGTCTCTTGTCCTGTGTTTAAGTCTCTCACTCACTATGTCTCCTTCTCACACTCACAAACACACATTCACCGACTCATTCTGTCACTCTCATGTCACGACACACTATCTTCCATCACGCTCAGGTAACTGGAACACACTCTGTTATTCCCATTTTCTACTTTTTCCTGCTGTCCTCTCCCCTCGTCTCTTTCGCTCTATACCCTAGGCTATTATTCCCCCGTTCTCGCTCGTTCCCTCACACCTTATCTGGCCTTTGCTCTTTCTATCGGCTTAGCTCAGTGATAGAGCCTGTCACCACGGAATGTATCCCACCGGCTGAAGGCGACGTGTCGGGGCCGTTTGTGCCTGTCACAGCCTGCCCCGTGCAAGAGGTTTTCAACTTGCTCCATTGAGACCCGGAGAAAAAAACTCTGCATAACAAAGACAGATTTCAAGAACCTGCTTTACTAATTTTATCCTGTGACATCTCAGCACAATTTCAGCCTCAGCGTCTATTGTTCTGAGAATAAAACTCCATGTGGTGGGCAGAGAATAGAAGGAGAAGCTGGGAGATGGTGGTAGGAGGAGACAAAGGAACAGAAGAGAGGAGGTAGGAGGTGATGGAGCCAGAAAGACTGTAAGAGTGCGAGAGTACAGATGGAAAAAAAGTGAAAGATGGCTGCACAAGCGGGGGCCAGAACAAATCTGATTTTGAGAAACAGGAGAAGGTTGGGTGAAGAAGCGAGAGGCAAAGAGACAAAGATGGATGGGGGTTAGGATGAAGGTTGGTGGGGTAGGAAGCTTAGAGGAGAATAACAGGACGTGATAGAAGATGGGTGGAGTAAATAGAGGAAGGAGCCGTGGGCAGATAGCTGGAATGGCTCTGTGATGGATGGTTTGTTGGGTTTTGCCCGAATCAGGATCGGAATCAAATTGATTAACAAGTATAAACATTTCCGAGGTGTTTTTCTTTCTCCACAGCATCGCGGCACACGGAGCTGCAGTGTAGCGCACAAGAGAGCCCAAAACAAAGACTCAAATCTGAAATGCTCTAAGAAATGATCGCAGGGGACGGAACTGAAACGCTTTAAAGATAAACACCAGGAGAGAGAGAGAGAGAGAGAGAGAGAGAGAGAGATTGTGGAGGGAAAGCAGCCAAGACGAAAACTCTGCAGAACCCTGAGTGGTCGTGACGCTCCGATGCTCTGATGAGAATCTCATCGCCGTCTTGTAACTGCAGGGAAGGCTTTGGCGCCAGCAGACACACACGGTGCAGAGGGATAATGGTAGGCCATCTCAAAACTGTCCTGAGCTTTGCAGCAGCGATGCAGGGCTATTAGAGTTTACTGCTGACCTGAAGGTACAACGGGCATCCACAGCCCTCAAGTGCCCGAGCTCAGTGAGAAATATCACACCTGCAGAGTCCTGAATGGAGGGTTTCTGGCGCCTGTATAACCGTAAATGATAGTGTTTGGGTGATAATACATCAGAGAGCATCGCAATGTGACTTTGGAACGTCACAGAGGTTTCAGGGTTAAAACACGATGCCACCGTGCCGCGGCGTTTGAGTCCAGCTTTGTGAGATAACGCCCTCGGGTCCCAGTTGAAGCCGGGGCTGAGTCACTTCATTTCCATTCAGAGCGAGCCACTCGGCCTCTGCTCTCAGCCCCTGTAGATAGAGGACGCCTCCAGCAAAGTGGGGACCACACCTCAACGGGGGGGGGGGGGTAATTGCGGCCGCGCATAATGTCGCCGCCACTTGTCATTTATCAAAAATGTTTACCCGGCTGACATTTCCTCGGCGCGATGTGAAAAACAAGGCTGATTTTGATGTAAGCGCTCAGAAAGGTCAGGTTCAGAGCACTCTCAGCTCCGCGCTCACTTTCACAGCTCTGTCACACATGCAGCACTGGGCTTCCTGTTTAAACTGATGTAGTTTCATGTGGTGGAGACGCAAACCTTCGTGATCGGCCTCAGCAGCTTTGTGTGTTCGTTTGTATTGAGTCAAGTGTGTTTCATTCTCTACATCACACCCTCTACTTTGTTTTCAGGTAGAACACAAACATGACGACTCAGTGATCCGCGTTTTATTCCTTCAGTCTTTATCCTGTCTGACATCGAAATGTGTTTTAATCAGAACTGAACTGAGGCGCCACAATTTGCTGTTTCATTGCAAGGGGCGTTTTTTTTTCCGACACAAGAGTTTGTACCATCGGCTTCAATCTTCAGGAATGCAAATAGAATATCCACAATCTAAAAAGAGTTTGTGAAAAAGCTGTGGACTTTGTAAGCAGGTGGAAATATTTAATCTATTGTATATTTCGTACAAAGTAATTAAAAAAAATCATCATCGTAATAACTGGGAATTCTTTGCTGCAGTGTTATTTCTCATCACTTGCCTTTAGAATATGGAGCATTAGTGCTTCAGTGCAGATGGGATGACGTATTAGAGATTGTTGTGTTATGCGCTTTAAACCATAAACCCATTAATCATTGAAAATATGTGTCCTAATGATCTACTTAGAGTTTAACATGATGAGGTTTGCATTGACAGGGAATCAATCTTTCATGAAAAAACCCTTTAAACTTAAAAAATGATGAGCTAATTTAAATTGCATATGCTAATAAAAAAAATCATCTTTGTCTATATGGTCATATCTCCATCGGGAGCCACTGAATACATAATTAAAATGGAACTATAGGAAGAACTCTGTATTTTTCATATGTATTCAGCTGTATCCCTGCAGAGTGAACTGGAGAAAATATAAAGTGTAATTTGATTCACCACAGAGAGGGTTGCTGCTGAGTCTGTGTGTGTTCCACTGCAGCAACGCGGCTGATGTTAGAGTGTTCTGCACATACTGTACATTACAGGGATTTACAGTGGATCCTGACATCCTGCCACACAATACACTTCTACCCTCTAATCCTGGCTCTGCTGTTTATTTGACCAGCGCATGACATCAAAGTGAGGAAGAGGTTCAAGAGGGAGAAATGCACTTTTGCCTCCTGCCAGATGACAGCGTGCATCACACACACACACAAAAACACACACACACACACACACACACACACACACACACACACACAAACAACTCCCACCCGGCCATCACTGCTTCCCAGCAGCTCGCCGTCCCTTCTCTTTCATCCTCTTATATGGCCCGACTCTTATCTGCACTCTGTGAATGGGACATGGTCTAGCCGGCTCCCTGGCAGTATGAGGCCGGAGGGGGCAGACGGCATTAGACAGTGTGGCCGGTCGAAGCAGGAGGAAGATCACAGTGCAGAGCTGAGGCTGAGCTCGGGGCTCTTTCTCATGGAAAAGCCGTAACCTTGCCCAGAGAGCGAGTCCGCATGAGGGGGGCGGTGGGGGAGCGTCTTCTGACTGTAGTGGGAGGGGATCTACTGTTTTGGAGAACAGGATTTTTCCTATGTGAGCTCAGTGTCTGTGGTCCACGCTTGACAAGGCAAAGGTCATCGGATACGGCCCCGCAGACCGTCCTGGGGTGCAGCCTTTCAGCACGTCCATCAGGCCTCGTATCCAGACACCCCAGAGGGTCTTATTGTGTAAATGAGTAACAGTGGCTCTCTCTCCAGGTTGCTACGGGGGTGGGGTGGGGGGGTCGGCAGAAACAACACCAGGCTTGTGGCACCGCCTGGACGACAAGTTTCCTTTCACTCTCACGTCTGCTCACACTCACAATGGTTAATGCAGCGGTGTGTGGAGAGGTTTTATACTGGGAGGACAAGGGGAGAAAAGCAGGGTGCTACATTTCAGGGAATGTGAGGAAAGATGTGCTGGTGATAGAAGAACAGACATTTTATAAAAAGGATTTCAGTGGGTGGTCTTTTAGAATATATACACTATGAAAGTAAGGGGAGCGAGGACCTGCTCTCTGTTTTTAGAAGTAGACATGAAGTGTGGGACGGACTCATTCACCATTCAAGTGAGGGGTGGAGCCTGGTTAGAGCCCTTATCACCCAAAGCCTTCTTGTTGTCTTTAAACTTGCATGAGTCCTGTTCTCCATCCTGAGATATTTGTATTCCTCAAGTTTCGCGGCTGACCGGGACGTCTGTGTTCACGCCCCTGTCTGAAAAGCAGCTTATGATAAATACTCCAGTAAGTACTATCGCTTTAACGTGTTTGCTGTTGACTTCACGGTGAACTGGATTCCTGTAAACAGAGAATGAAGTTAAATCATGTGGCGGTGAGGAAAAACCGCCGTGTCCTCCGCTCTGGAATTTCATGAGGAGCGCATTAGGGTTGAAGCTTAATCTAATTTCACCATTCAATGGCCTCATGACCTGGCCCGGTGCTTGGTCGCACATCTTTTTACTTTATGGATCCTGTAGCTCTGCTGCAAAACAATAATAATACACGTCTGATGTCGCATTCATTTAAAATATGAACAAATGAGTGTGTTAATAAAATATAGGATTAAGTGTTGTTGGTAAAATATTAACCTCTGGCTGTGGATCAGGAAAAGCCTTAAACTGACAGTTTAGCATCCGAGATTAGACAAGACTGAACCTGTCCTGAGAGGGAACAAAGATGACTCCTGCCACAGTAAGACAGGCTTGTGTCAAACAGTTCATCTCAAATCAAATCCTCCTATTTGACGTTCACACGGTTCAACAGACTGTCTTGCAGTCGGAGAAAACATGCGTCACTCTGTGGCCTGTTGAATCATGTTGCCATCATCTTTCTTGGCTCAATAACAGTATTACACTCTAATTGGGTGGAGTTATAAAGATTAATTCACGTGTTGGCATCTGGATATTTATCAAACTTGTTTTTGCACTTGCACGTGACTAAAAAGGATTAGGACACAAATGGCACACAAGCAAGCTGCACTATGTTGCACGCACTCCTGGAGGTCTCTGGAAATCCATTTAGTAGTTTTTGCGTTGTCCTTCTTACTAAGAACTGGACCGGGGTGGAAACAGGGCCTTCTTGGCTGAGGTAATAAAATGACCATTTATAAATGTATTACGAATAAAAAACTATGCTTTCAACTAAAGAGTTCACTTCCTTTGGGACAACCTTGGCAGACATTACAGCCTCATCTTTGTCTGATGTGTCTCCGGCCAGATGTGGGGATGGTCTTTCACATTGTTCCTCGCGTGCAACTCTTAACTCAAGCTGCACACGGAACATCTGTAAACAGCTGCAATCAAGTCATTTTAATTTAATATTAAAGTCTTTGTTTCTTTTGTGTCCTCAAAACACTGCATCTCCGTGCTCCTAATAACACTCACACACTTATGAGTCAACATTTGATGGGACTTCAGAGTGATTGGATCCTGTGATGACTGAAGGTAAAGTAGCACGGTGTCATACACACACTCTGACAGGATGTATTACACAGTGGTCTAGACGGGCTTAGGCTGGATTTGCAAAAACAAGCAAGATGCGGTGGGGTTAATAGATGTGGTGGCACGCGTGCACGTAACATGACACACAACAGACATACAACTTATGACATCTGCTTCACTCATTCAACCCTGGTAACCACAGTAAACTGCATAGAGAACACCCACACCCTGTGGCTGTGGTTACAAGTCTACGGAGTGGGTTAATTTGTACATTTGACTCTGATGGAGTGTGTGTGTGTGTGTGTGTGGGTGTGTGTGTGTGTGTGTGTCAGCGTGACTCTGTGTATGCGTACAAATGAGAACGAGTGAGAGTGGATGAGAGATGCAAGGAGCAGGATGAAAGTCTCAGTCCTGGTGTTTCATATTGATGGAGGGGGGGGGGGGGGGGGGGGGGACATATAAAGGAGAGGCTTTGATGTTGTCCAGGTGAGGAGTCTCATCCTGCATCCCGCTGCCAGATAATTGAGCTACAGCTCGGCCCTGCTGGTTTCTTATGCTACAGGCAAACTGCTGCTTCCGCGACCGTTTCCCCCGTCAGCTCGGCTTCAAGGCTCGTCAGGACATTTTACTGTTAAATAAAAAGCGTTCATTTTGACGGACATCAAAGCCTGTTTGATCTCTCCTGCTGAAGCGGTTTGCACGCTGCGGTTTCAGGGCCGGTCACCTACGTTTTTGTTTTGACTCCCGGAGGCCGCCCCCTGTTTGCTGCGTTATGCGGATGACGGAGTCCACAGCCTGATTTGGGAGTTTAATCTCAGATTGTTAGAGACTGTTGTTACAGAGTATATTTGTGGTATTACATATTGTAGCCCAGTAGCAAAGCATAAACATTACGGTGCTGCTCAACAGTCCTCTTGTGAAACCACATTTAAATCACAGACTATATAAAAAAATGGCAAATCAAAAGTTAAGTCAAAGCGCATTGATCAGCCGCGATGGCCGGGGGCAGAATAGGTCATAAACCGTGCTTCCTCCATGTTAGTGGATGGGACACAGACGAACTATAAAGTGCTAGAAAAACGTTAAAGCTACGACCCAGGCCCAAAATATAAAAAAATAAAAGCCCTGTCCCCGCAAAATGTAATAGGATCTTTCTTGCTCCATGTTTAAACTTTCCAACTAATTTCATGGTAATCTCTTCTGTAGTTTTGGTGAAATCCTGCTGACAAAGAAATGAATACACGCTTAGTCAAAATGTACTGCTGACATTTTGGATTGCGTATCAGGGAAATTCATTACCATTTTATTCATTATTCATTTTTCGTTATCACAAATAACATTTGTAGATTCTTCATCTTTTAAGAACGTTTAAAAGATGCCTCAGCGTCCTTCATCCATTTAATTATATTTTTATGAGTCTTTTATTTAATTTGTCATTATTTCTAGCTCCCCACATATTCAGTGTTTTTCTCCTCTTTCTTACAAAAGTAAAAATACCTGAGAACTCCACTCAAGCACAGTGCTGGAGTGTTTGTCCTCTTCCTGCTGTGATGGGAGGTCAGGAAAAGGTGACGTGTCGGACGTGTGGGGAGGAAATTATACTCGCTGCGATGGCCGCTGAAGCAGCAGTTGTGCCCCCCCGCTACTACTCAGCACCTTTTCCAGCACAAGCACAAATACACACACTCACACACACACACACACACACACACACACAAACCACAGAACAGCCCTAGCAGTTATAATTACCATCACTGTCTCGTATTATGCCAGCGTGGAACAGGGGGACACTGTGCCAACAAGAAGACAGCTCACTCCTGTTGGTCCCAAATGAGTCATTATTCCCTCCCTTCTCTCTCTCTACCTCCTCACCCTGTCGCCACCCTCCGTTATTCTCTCGCTCTCTCTCTCTCTCCCTCATTTGAGACATTTATAAATAAAGCCCGTTAGATAGCTGAACGCTGCCCATAATTCCCACCCCTCGTATATTGCTGACAACAACACCAGTCGTGTAAGTAACTTGCGGCAAATAATTTTTCCTCCTCTTGTTTTTTGTACGGGTGCGAGGGGATTGTGTCCTTTAAGTCTCTCATTATTCAGTAAAGGCTCTGAGGTACAAAGATAGCTCCCCCCCCCCCCCTACACACACACACACACTGAAACGATAGCGCTGACAAATTATTGTTGTTTTTTTTCTTTTCCAAGGCAAAAGCAAAGGAAGGTTCTTCAGAAGAGGAATTAGTTGTCTGATTTCTCACAGCCAAGAGCTAACGTGTTTTCTTAAAGAAGATACCGAATATAGTGTGTTTCTAAATCGACTGTCACCAAGTTATTACACGTTGAAATATGGCCCGGAAAGTAGTGGAGTTAGTGGCTCTATAATACGTCAGTGTTATTATTATCAAGTGACTACACGGCGTCATTATTGATCCGAATCCTCGAGGTACCTCTGGAGGGTTTTAACCGTTAAAGTCAGGCATCCCAGAAACTTCCCCCGCCTGTACGACTCTATATCATCACTTAAGCACATTTATAAACCAGGTCTGACCTTGCCTCCAGTTTCAATCAAGTGCACGAGTGACCCGCCGTACCGGGAACAAGATAACGCCCCATTTGATACCTCTTTTTTCATCCTCTTTGAGTAAATTATTTTTATATCTATCCGGGCCTCTGCCGGTCGGCTCCCTCCTGGAAAAAAAACTCCTTTTGTAGCATGGGAGCTTTTACGGCTGAGGACAACCACCCAGCAGACAAGAACTCGTAGATGTATATTAAACATGCTCGGCAATGTGAGACGAAAATAGCACAAGCACCTAAAGCTTGAATGACTAATATCCAGCTCTCTGCAGTACATTTTGTCGGGAATTACTTTTAATGATGGTAAACTGAATATGTGGCAAATAATGAGACATGATTATGTGTTCCTATTTCTGATATATTTGAATTTTCTAAACAATAATGTGTTTTCACATCTTTCTATCGCACCTCAGGTCTGATGTTACTCCTTGATCTTGTTGAACCTTCATGAAAATTCATCAGTTAGAAGCTATTATCGCTCGTTTTTTTTACATAATCTCATAATGGGCCTCCTGTGAGTTGTGTTTTGTTTGCGCTAAAATCAAGGTTTGTTTTAGCCCGAGGCAACGCTTGTAAAAAGCAACCCCCCAAAAAAAGAAAAAAGTCCTAGATACCATGTGCCTGATTTGTTTTCATCAAGATCCTTGAATTATTCCCTGGGAGAATGATTCAAAAGTGAATCCCAGACCTAGTCCGAAAAGTTATTTCGTGAATCATATCACATCCACTAAGTTTCATGGAAATCTGTTCCCCTGTTTTTGTGTGATCTTGCTTAAAAAGCAAACTGATAAGGGTGGAAACATAACCTTCCTGGCATAGATAATAAAATGGTTATTGTTATTATTATTATTTAGGCATAATAAAGGAATGATAAAGGGATAATAAAAGGGTATCTGATTTTTTGATGAGATTGATACCCGATACCTGCACACACCTTTGTCACTGTTCCTTGTCAAGGTCAAATATATCTAAAGCCGCTGCTCACACAGGGGTGTGGATAGTTTCCCAGACTCTTCAGCAGCCCACATGTCAGACAGGGGATATCTTCTTTGTGCTACTTCACATGCACTGTAAAATATCTCCAGAGGATGAGATGAAATTATGAATTTATGATCCATCTCTTGTCATTTGGGATAAAGATCAGCTGTATGAGACTGAACCTAATGTCTCCCACTCCAATCCGAGCAGGAGGAGGACCTGGGCCTGAAGCCTGACCTCTGACCTGAGCTTATCGATCGCTGCCCCGAGGCTGAGACCCTCCATCCCACAGCGAACAGGGTAACCGGGGCAGGGTCCCTCTTGTACTGACATACAAGAACACAGGGAGTTAAGACATTTACAAAACCTATGGCTCTCTCTGTGACTCTGCTCTTGACTCTCTTGGCTTGTTTTGAGGAATTCAAGAGCTGGAACAGAAATGCCACGGCTGTATAATCTCTGAGACTGCGCAGCCCTCTGACGTGTTGTGTGCGCGGTGTATGTTTCAAGCGGCACACAAAGTTATAACGCAATCCTTGTGATGAATATGCAACATGTTAAGTCACTCATTCATTACGAGCAGCTCGGTTACGTCACATCCCGGTTTCAAGCTTCCACTGTTGCTGGATGCTGCTGTGTTTCCTCTTAATCAGCTGAAAGTTTGCTTTTGTGCCAACTTTGCTCCGCTCCTCTTCCTCCCCAACTTCTTATTAAACTTTTATAACAGAGTTTTTTCTGCACAAAAAAAAAATTAAATCAGTTTAACCGATTCAAATGTATTCCACTGAATTTATTACCCCGCTCCACGCCGCTCACCAGTTCTTCCAAATGCTTTGAGTGTGTTAGCAGCGTTTGGGAAAGAGACTATTAGCAATGTGAGGGTTTTCATGCGACTTCTTTAATTATAGATTGCACTTTGCTGCTTTTCTGAGTGCATCATTATAAATCTCAGGGCCCCCCGATTCCCCCTGAGCAAAGCGGGATGCTTAGCACCAATCCAATCTGTGGAGGTTCGGCCTTGTGAGTTTGCAGAGTGTTTTTTCCCCTCGTGCTCATCAAGCTATTGTCTTTGAATAAGAGGGCTTTTCAGTGTTATGCTGTGAATGCATGGGCGCATCTGTGGAATGCTTGTCTCAGCTCTCAATGCTGCAGAAAAATATATAGTCTCATTTACTCGGGTTTATTTATTCTGAATATAGTTTGGTCCTGACAAAAGAGACTGAATGAGCAATTCCTCTTCTGACAGTTCAGAGTAATTTCCTTAGATTTATGGTTTTACAACTTCTATGTGTAATCTAAAATTGAGGAAATACTTGCTGCCCATTGACCTTTTGAACGTTACATCATCAAAAACCAAATGTTATTGCCTCCATGATGAAGGCTCACCTGTTATCTGATAATGTATTTATTTGTGAGCAGGATTACACAAGAATTAGGCCTGGGCAGATTAATGTGTCTTCACTTTCTTTATGCGTTTTTACGATAACTAGATTGTGTAGGTTATCAGCTCACTTCCTGTTTTATTCGGCTATATTTCTATCATCAGAACGAGACAATCATGTGCAGGAGTTTTTAGCCTTGGCGGGGGGTGCACGCTCTCTCCCTTCGTTTTTCTGAGGTGAGATCAAATCTGCAAAACTCAGCAGATCACAGCAAACAATCTGAATTGATGTGATGGTTTTCATAAAACCTCTCCGACCTTTATGCTTTTGTATTCAGGTCTTTTCATATCAGCCTATTTCCTCTTTTTTGAGTTATTCCTCTTCTCTATTAACTTTCAAGTCACGAGGTCAGAAAAAGCTCAACACTCACTTCTATCAAAACTGTGACCACAGTGTTCCTGATTATTTTGTCACGTGTACTTAAAGGGTTCTCTGACCTCTGTCCACATTGGTTGTCATGCGTGACGATGCATGCGCATGCGGATGATGGGATACAGATTTCGGCCAAAGGTTTCCCAGTATCCTACTGATCTACAGGCTGTGACAACTGGGTTTCTGCAGGTTTGAGGTGAAAGCCTAAAATTCACATTATTTAAGACGAAGAGATGAAGCTGCCTGATTGGTCGTGATCGTGGATGTAAAGAATTCAGGTTTCCAACATTCAAGAAAGATTAGCCTTCAGGTTGTTTTAGGGGGAGGAAAATGTACTCAACACATTTGTCAGACCTCAGGGGACCACACAGTGTGTTCTGGTGAGTAAGACTGAACGTAAACAGAAACTTGGTTTGCAAGGAAAACGCCACAGGGCAACTTTAAGCTGTATAGTAAACAGCTAATTTATGAAATACTTCCAGCGTCACGGATCTCAATGGGGAAGTAAGGCCCAGTGCTGCATACTGCACTGAACTTAAGTGCAGTGTGCTTTGAAATATTCCTCATAAATAACCATTATTACAAAGCATTTGTGTGATTAAAGTAAATCTTTCTGTCATTGAGGTATTGACTGAATCCAGTGGCTCACCATCTTTATTTATTTTTCATTTTTTAACGAGACGTTTCCTTGTCCAGTAGATTTTGCGAAGGTTGTTTTGGTTGATGATATTTTCTTTTTTTTTTTAAACGTACAGGTTTTCCCGAAACAGATGCATTTCTTGTCAAATGTGAACTTTACTCGATGCAAAAAATTCCCAGATCATGTGTTTTTTTTATAAGAGCAAGCAATTGTAAACATTGGAAATGGTAGAACAGACTGCTTACACACACACACTGAGAGGGAGAGACACAGCATTGTCCACAGTGCATGAAAACAATCCTCTCTCTTCTTTTTAAAATCTAGAAATAGCACTGACGCTGCTCTGGTGTCTTCTTCTCATCACACCTCTGACTATGGCACATCAACAAACCAATTCATTGATTGTCTCTGACTTCACGCAGGATCTTACAAATGAACATTAGCGATGAGATTTTTTTTATAGGTTGTTCTCTTTGTTGACCAATCCACTATTTTCACTTTTACAGAACAGTATGGAGACCGGAAAAGAACTAGTTCGAAACATTCAAAAAATAAACCCCCCGAAACATCCACTTCATCATGACAAGATACATGAACAAAATACCGTTGTTTTGTTTTTTTAGAGTTTATCTTTTCATAGTTGCAGCTTCACATTTCAAGTCATTGTTAACGGGCCTCGCATTGTCAACAGCAGACACCAGTATTCCAGTATAAAAGACGTGGTCCCTTCAAACACCACTGCATTTCAACCGAGAGAAACGTGATACATTCCATATGTGGCCAGTGTAGCTCCTCGGACACTGATTCAACGTAAAGCTTTAATTCCACGAGAAGAGGAAACGGCACTCGATGCAAAACGGACATTAAATTAAAAGGTCTTTGGTGGTGCGGAGGTTGTTTCACAGTTTGGAGTGTGTCAGTAGTGGTCTGCTCATGTCCTTAGCCTCCCCGGCCGTTCGGACTCGTTCATACCCGAGAACGGACATCGAGTGGTGACAGTAGTCCTCGACTTGTTTGATCTGTTGAATGCTGAGCACTGTTCTCCACGCACTCGCAGCCTGCGTGGCGTTCCTGGACGAGACTATGAACGGCTTGGAGGAGGAGCTGGAGCCGCTGGTCATGTTCAACGCGAACGACTCGATCTCGTGGTTGCTGGTCAGGTTGGCGAAGCGGTAGATGTTCCGCAAGGTCTTGACCGGGTTCTCGACCAGGTCCTCGTAGCGTACGGCCATGTACTTCCCCTTCAGCCAGGGGGGAGGGTGTAAGGCAGTCCTCAAAGTCCTGGAGGTGCGGTCGCAGATCACCTCCATGGCCCCGATGGAGTGGTAGTCCGAGCCGTCCTTCTTGTTGGCTTTGTGGCCCGGGTCCACGAAAGGTATCCGGCGGAGTTTGGGGTCCCTGCTGCGGACCACCTGTAAGTTCTCCCTTATCAGGCCGTGTCTGGATTTGATCCTGGAGTTGGCCACGGCCCGCGGGTCTCTCACCAGGTGTATTACCTTCAAATCCAGGGAGGGGTCCTCCATGAGCGGGGCCAACACGTTAACATCCAAAATGCGTACCCCTTTAATGACTATAGTGTTATACTTCAGGCACTCATCCTCCAACAGTCTAAGGCTTTGAGGGGGGCACTTTTTACACAACTTGTCATCCACCATCCCCACCACCTCCTTCCTGTAGGCCGAGCACAGGGGGTAGGAGCACACAACTTTATTGAGGGTGGCCCCAAACAGTCCCAGGGAGGTAAAGTTCTTGCCCCCGGGGCTGTTGTAAAGTTGGAAAACAGACAGGTCGCAGCGGTACAGGGAGCTGAGCATGTCCCTGGCGGCCCCTTGTAAAGACACCGCGTCGCCCGGGTACAGCTTCTGCCAGATGTGCCACATGGGCTCGTACAGAAAGAACACGTCGGGGTTCTGGTTGAAGAGCTCCCCGAAAAACGAGGAGCCCGACCTCCAGGTGGTCAGGACGTAGATGAGCTGCCTCTTCTTGGCCAGCGAGGGCCTGTAGAGGAAGCGAATGTCCGATCTGCTCTGATAAGTGGTGCTCCTCATCTGGTGATTACACTGCTGTGGTTCCTTAGTCCATTTGTAATTAGCCAGGTTCAGCATGGTGAGCACGAGCAGCAGGATGTAGGCCATGAACAACACGATCCGCTTCCTGCGGAGGACTTTCATCACGATCCCGGGCTGGGCTATGATCTTGGTGTGATTCCTGTAGGTTTTGAGCTTCCTCCCAAAGCCAGCATCCTTCTCCCAAGGTGCTGTCAACTTCAGTGGCTGGTGGTATTGTTTGCCTCTCATCTGTGCCCCCGGAGAGTGGCTCCCACCACCGGACCAAGTTCCTCTCACTGGCTCTGCAGGGACGTACACCCACCATACACTGGGGACCGATGCAGATTTCTTTTGAACGCCGGCTGATTAGGTAATATATTCAACCAGCGATTCAACAGCCACAACACGATTCCCCTCCCCGGCTTTTTCCTCTGCAGTGCGCCACGTTCCCTCGCAGGAGCGATGGATGCGAGGATCGAGGTAGACCGAGGCGATGCGGGGATTCGGTGGGTGGCCCGTGTTGTTCAAAACAAGACGGTAGCGGCGCGCATCATCGGAACAGACGCCCTGCTCGCCCATGCTCGGCGGAGGCGTCCCTGCGCAGTCCCCATCTCCCGTGCATCCTTCACAACAAAGAAGAGAATCCTAGATCCAGAAGAAAAAGAAGAAACCCGCAGCTGAGAGTCGGCGCGTGCGGCTGCGGCTCGGATCATTCCGCATCTGCCATATCGGAGCGGTTCTGAGATTCTCACCCCCTCCACTCTCTCTCTCTCTCTCTCTCTCTCTCTCTCTCTCTCTCTCTTTCTCTCTTTCTTCCTGCTCCTCCGCTCGGCTCGTTCAAGTAACACAAACTGGATTCAATCAGAATACATGGAGGGAGGGGGGGGAGAGAAACCCTCCCACATAGGCGCGTCATTGGCGGCGCGCTGCAGCGTCGTGCGTCAACGCGCTGCGCCATTGGCTCAGCTGTGCGTCCTTCCTCCCGCCCACCCCCCCCCCCCCCCCCCGCCTCGGTCCTGACTCCCACAGATCACAGCAATGGAAGATAAGACTGTGGGAAAATGATGCTGTTTTAGTGTTTCAAATGTATCCACCCCCCCCCCCCCTCCCCCAGCACATTCACACACACAAACACCAGGTGCAAGAGGAACCATAATAATGCTCCAACACCCCCCCTCCAAACTCCCCCCCCCCCCCCCCCCCCCCCCCATTTGTCTCCCTCACTCCTCCTTGTTTAAACTCCATAACTAGCTATTCAATTAAGAGTCCTGTTTAATTTGCTAATGCATGTCGTCCTCACAGTGCACAACTGCAGCGAGGAATCAATATTTCAAATTAAATGTATTCGTTTTTTCCCACTGCCGCCTCAAGAGGGGAGCCCAGGTCCATAAGAGAAGAAATCAGGCCCTGTCCCCTAAAGGAAGAAGCTCAATTATTAATAAGAAACATACTATACATTCATTTGCAGCAGGAATATGTTGCCGTTAGAATACCACAGAGACATGTAAGTAATTAATTAAAAATAAAGAATTTCTTTAAGTCTGTAGGAGGTACCCAGTGTTTTTCTTTTCTTGTGTTTTTATTATTGGGTGTATCGGAAACAGTCAGCAACTGTAACTGACAGTCCACCCGAGTGCGGATCGGCTGAAAAGTGACATTTGACAGCTGCTCCCCACGGAGCTGTCGAGTGCTGGGAAGCTGTAAGCTGCCGTGTGTGTTTGGACAGAGGAAAGCACATGCTCTGCAGATTGACAATCATCGCTCCTAAGAGGCTCGGCCACCCTGGGATCACAGCCCCGCTTGCACAGCTGTGAGAGCGAGTGAGGGACAGGGAGCTCGGCCTTTTGACCCCTGATGAGAAATCTCTGAAAGGCTTTTAATGCACAGATTGGGATTTGGAGGCTCATTTATGCTCATGTCAGTGTTTCTATTGGGGCTTTATTGTACTTTATTTTATCTTGCACCACTAAAAATACATATTTCTTTATATATTGTCCTGATACAAAGGCATTAGAGTCGTATTCTCCTCAGAGCCTGGCCACAGAAGATCAAGTAAAGCTGGTTGTTTGTGAAAGTGCTTTTAAACAGAGATTACATCATATGTGTTGGATTATTGGACTGTGCAGTGAATACTTACTCCTCTTGCTCTGAGGCTGTGTGCTGATCTGTCTGATGCCCATTTGGAGGTAGCTGTCCACTGCGGCTGTTCACAGCTCAAAACCTTTGTGTGTACTGCCCTCTGCTGGAGCTTCAGGTTCCAATCAGGACTAAGAAACAGACTCTTAGGCCCAAAAACTCACACTTTTTAAATGTTAAATAAGCCTGTACATATCTAATACATCTAAAATATCTATTTATCATCCTTATAAGGCATGTAGAGCTACAGATGAATAGGAAAATGAACTGCTAATGAGTCTGATTGCCAAGAGTCCAGGTTTGTTTCCATCTTTGGCATCATTCATTGAAATTCTCCCAACCTGCAGCCGGGTCACTCCTGCATCGAGCACCGTGAAGCAGGCTGTGTGTATCCCCCCCTCTTTGTGCAGACTGTTCTTTTTCTTTTCCTCATAATGTGTTCAGCCTGATGAGCTGAGAGTCGCTCTAGACCGCTGTATTGTTGGACTGTAAAGTGCAGCTATAGGATCCTTCTCTCCACGTAGGCGTATGGTATAATTGTGCAGAATAAGAATGAGTGCACGGGGAGAGGATTGTATTGAAATGTTCGTAAAATGCAACAGCTCCTGTGAATGTTAAATAGTGTTGCAGATGTGACTCCACGTGAAAAATGTTTAGCTTTTCTAAAACTTTGCGGAATAAATTTATAATAATCCATGGTGAGGGCTCTTTCTGGTGTATGAAAAGTCATGAATTGTTACAAGATGCCTCATCAGGAACAAAATATTGATTATTTGACTATTATTTTATTACATTTCAAAATTCTCCTTACAAATGATATAAACAAACAGATGCATACACTTTTTTAATTTATTTTAAAACAGTAGTCTGCACAAAACTTTGTCACATAAGCCCAAGTAATTTCCATCGCTGCAAAATATGAATTATACATGGACTAATTTGAATAATTATTTTGCAAGTTGACAAAGGTGAAATGATTTGTGACGAACATTTCACAAGCTCAAAATATTAATGACCCGTATATGACTCCACAGATACCTGATAGGAAATCAGAGGAAACTTACAGGGACTGAGATACATGTGATGAGTCAGAAAACCCAAAGCAAACTGCAGAGGCTAAGAGAAAATTGGTATCATTAATTTTTAATGTCTTCATTCTGCAGCAGTTGTTATTTCAGGGCTGTGGGGGGATTTTCCTGAGTTTCCTCCCTTTAGTCTCATTTCAGTTACTCAGCGTCTCCTCACTAACATTTGATTCACTGTAAACAACAGCCTGGTTCTCGGATATAAACGATCTCTGATGACACTGATAAGGAAAATACAGTCATAACAACCAGCCAGGGTTTTTCCTCTGCCTGCTCGGAGTAGAACTACAGATATTCTCTCAAACACAGTTCAATTCTACATATTTAAAATCCTTAAAATTACTGTTTTATCATAAGTTGGGATATAGGAGCATCAAGTGATATTTGACTGAAGACATTTCTCAGTTTCTGTCTCAGAGAAAGTGGGATAAGCTGTAGAATTCCCAAATTTATTGCAACTCTCAAACTATCTCTCTGGAATCTTCTATATGTTTGTATAGCAATGTCTATATAACAAGAGTTGTTCATTAAACATTGACATATATGGACAGAACACTTACTTAACAGTTTTATTTTGAGAAAATCTACTGTATCAACATTTAACATTTGACTCTAAACATTTCGGCCCAAATATTCTAAATGAAATGAGGATTGGGAAACAACCACATGGGGGAATGAGTCACTTGTGTATTTTGCATTAAACATTATTTCTCAGTCACGCATTTAACTTCTCTGGATTTATAAGACATGAGAAAACTAAATCACCTTCTTTTATGTAGTCTTAATGAGGAAAACATGTAAAGGCAAAAGTTAAAGGAGAAACTTTATACACAAATCCTATATTCAAGTAATCCAGCTGCCAAACGTTCTCATGGACTCTCACCAGTCAGAGCAAAGTGAAGTTAAAACACTGTGGCCCTCTATAGCTGCGTCTCCCCGACAGGATAATATAAAACTATAACCTATATGCTTTTCTTACACCCTGCTGACATCAATTCCCCTTTTTAATATGGATTATATTGCCTCATTGCCCCCCAGTGCTGCATATACAGTGAATACATATATATATACACATATAAATATATCTTCCTTGACTCCCTGTGTTGTATTAACATTTATATTCACATTTTATAACACCCTCGCTACAGCTGCAAATTTACTTTACTTTCTTCATCGTGAGTTGCTCCATTTTCTGTGTCGTACTCTGCACTGATGCTCACCGGCCTGTGGTAAACTCTCTGTGGAGGACTGATATGCACTGATTTGAATATCACAGCCTGGAGGGACAGCTGAGTGTATCTCCTGTATAATGTTCCCCGCAGACTATGCACACACACACATATCTCTCTCTCCCTCTCTTTTCATAATCCATATGCAAAACACATCATGTAACTGCAGGAAGTCGCCCGTCCAGCCACATGGATGGAGCATAAACTAGAGCTTGTTCTCTTTCCTTTGTCCCATCAGTGTGATCGAATGCATTCAGACTCGATGAATGGTTTCCACATGGGGAAAGGGGGAATGGGTTCAGGGCCCTGGAGCACATTGAAGCTCTTTGCCTATAGGCTAAGTATTTTTGTTTTGAAATACTTGCATAAATGTGCTTTTGAATATGTTGCATGATTATGAAACAGTTTAAACGTTTAGTAAATCAGCAGATGAGATGTGTACATTGCATTAAGTCTGTATATCTGACACCTCCATGCATGTTGTGTTGTAGTATTTGTGTGTACAGCCACACCATATGTATACATGTCACATAAAGTGTCAGAATATAATGGTATAGAGAAAAACTTCAGCACATATTCAAAAAGGAATCTGCAGTTTAAGCTTTTAGGAACTAATGTAAGAAGTAATGTAGTGTTTTTCGACTTCCATCAGTTGAGCCTGAGGGATCTCGTCGCTACAAAACTGCACTGAGCTGTTGCATAATCATGAAGCAGCCTGAAGGAGGTTCTGCGCCTGCGACATGGAGGAGCAGGTGGAGGCGCGCGGACATGCGCAGTGAGAGGCGCGGCAGCAGCATCAGGACCAGAGAGATCTCCAGGATCCGGCGATAGGAGAGAAGATGGTGCGCGTAAACACACCGAGGGCAGATCAGCGCGACGTCCACTCGGACTGAAACCGAGAATTTGCCACGTCGTCGAGAGGCTGATTCTGGGAGAAAGCAGGAGCGCGTAAAAAAGGGGGACGCAGCAGAGATGCGACGATAACAACGCTCGATGCCTCCGGTTCGGTCTTTACGCTGCTGCTGCTGCTGCGACAATAAACCCCACGGGACCTCCTCCGGGTAAATGTCCTCCCATCTGACGGGCTTTCTCGTGTGATGCTCGCCGCTTTCTAGTGGGATGCACATCAGTGTCGGGCCGTACTCGCTCTCCGTCGTAATGTCAGCCTTGTACCAGGGCACGGACGTGTCCTCTCCGGATAAATTTCTGGCCCTGAAAGACGTGAGGGAGGTGAAGGAGGAGACGACGCTGGACGAGAAGCTGTTCCTGCTGGCCTGCGAGAAAGGTCTGTTATTCATCTCCTTCCTCCTCCTCCTATACTCCTCTTCCTCCTCCTCCTCCTCCAGTGTTTACCCAAACCGATGTCCACTGTTTATCACAGAAAAGCTCACAGGCCTAGTCGTCTTTTGATGTTAGAAGCTCAATGCTAATCTTTTTAAGATAATGGAAGAGCTGTTATTATTGATTGCTCACAGATTTCTCTGAATGTGCACTCAGCAGGCCTGTTGTAGTCCCAACACCCGGCTCAGTTCCAGCATGGTCACTGCACCAAGCAAACTGACATTCCACTTCTTCTTCCTCCTCTCACAGCTGCCTATGAGCTGGCGACTGTGTAAACCTGCCCACAGGCACTTAAAGAAATATTTTCCCTGGAACATCTGTTCCTCTGAAAGCTTTTTCTTTTCCACCTGGTCTGCGGACTTTTCACGGCTCCCTCACAAGGACAGTTAATGCAAACAAACCCAGCAAGTGTAAAGAGGCAAGGGCTGTTCTCAAGTGGGCTGGGAGGAGATGCTTTCATTGATAAGAACACTGTGCAGGCAGATGCTGCTGCAGAGTAACCATATAAAGTCTCTATAAACATGGCTCCACTGCAGAGCTCCTTGTCCTTTGAGGGAGATGTTATTGTTACACCCGACTCGAGTGGTTGACAGAGGTCTGCAGGAGCCGGGCCTGTGAGGTGTTTGCCTCTTGACAGAGGATGTGTCCGCTTGGCGCCGTGCTCAGACGATACTTCACAGCCTTTATAGTCCTGACTCTGCCGGAATTGTCGCCCCGGTGCTCTGCAGGTGACTACTACATGGTGAAGAAGCTCCTGGAGGAGAACCGACGCGGCGAGCTCAACATCAACTGCGTGGACGTGCTGGGCCGGGACGCCGTGACCATCACCATCGAGAACGAGAACCTGGACATCCTGCAGCTGCTGCTGGAGCATGGCTGCCAGGTAGGAAACACCCGGAAAACCCACATTCTGCAGAAAAAATCTGATGCACAAGAAGTCACTTTGGAAATCTGCCGTTTGAAAATGGTGCTTTTGTTTCTGCAGGCGACAGATGCCTTGTTGGTGGCCATAGACTCAGAGGTGGTGGGAGCTGTGGACATCCTCCTCAACCACAGGCCCAGGCGATCGTCCAAGCCCTCCATCGCCGTGAGTCTCCTCTCATCGATCCTCTTTTAAGAAAAAACACTCATGAACAAAGATGAGACGAAAAGGCTGGAACAATTCACATTTCCTTTCAACCCTTTTCTATGTTCTCTTTTCTTTTTAGAAACTGATGCAGCGGATCCAGAACCCGGAGTATTCCACCACCATGGACGTGGCTCCGGTCATCCTGGCAGCGCACAGGAACAACTACGAGATCCTCACCATGCTGCTGAAGCAGGACATCTCGCTCCCCCGGCCGCACGCCGTCGGCTGCGAGTGCACGCTCTGCAACGCCAAGAACAAGAAGGACAGCTTACGACACTCCAGGTACAGAAGGTGTCACAGTGTGAAAAACGATGACTCGGCCCAGACGGCTGCGTTAAGCTCCCGGTGATCTAAACCAGGGGGATCTGCGTCACACTGATTTATTGTCACTTTCATCTCGCCGGTGTAGCCCGTGTTATTTTTAGGTGATGATTGTTTTGCTCCTCCCTGGTATGTTGGAGCTTAAAAGCAGCTATGAATCATCGGTTCTGTCAAGCAGACTGTTCCAGAAAGGTCGCAGCTCCCTAAATTAGACGATAACATTGGTTTTGAAATTGTCTGCTGTCTTCTCGTATGTTTTGGATTTTCATGAATCCTCTTTTTTAGCTCCGTGATCAGAAAAAACAGCATAAAACAGCAGAGTCTCCTTTGTGGAAGGATGGGTGCTTCATATCTGAATTCACAGCTCAGATTGTGCTGCTCTCCCTCTGCCCGGCATTTCTATTCTCACTGCGGAGAAGTGAAACCTCCCACACAGTGTGCTAACAGAATCAGTCTGCAGCTAGACAAATGAAACAGCTACAGGACTGAATGCTTCTCCCTGTTCCTTGTTCCTCCACCTCCACCTGCTCCATCCTTGTTTTTCATCCCTTTTTCATCCGTTGGTCCCCGTCAGGTTCCGGCTGGACATCTACCGCTGCCTGGCCAGTCCCTCTCTGATCATGTTGACCGAGGAGGACCCCATCCTCAGGGCCTTTGAGCTGAGCACAGACCTCCGGGAGCTCAGTCTGGTTGAGGTGGAGTTCAGGTATGCTTGCACTCAACTGCTGCACCTCCGTCCTTCATGCTTCATTTCTTCTCGGGCACACATAGAGGACCATGTGTCCAAATGCGCACACAGTGATATTTAAACCCTTCATTTACAGTCTGGAACAGATAAGGGAACTGTTAGTTTGATTATATCTTGTTTCTCTGCTCCAGGAATGATTACGAGGAGCTGGCGAAGCAGTGCAAGATGTTCGCCAAGGACCTGCTGGCCCAGGCTCGGAACTCTCGAGAGCTGGAAGTTATTCTTAATCACACGTCCAACGAGGATCAGGTCGACAAGAGAGGCTTGTTGGAGGAGCGCATGAACCTCAGCCGCCTCAAGCTCGCCATCAAGTACAACCAAAAAGAGGTCAGGCCAACAGCTGTCACATGAACGTTTGAACGTCAATATAAAGCCAATCTGCAATAAGCATTCACAGACTAGAGGAGAGATAATACTCTGATAACCACCCATTATTCTGAATATTCTGTTTACTTCATTCTGGATTTAACATCTGCTCCAGTACACCACTGCCTGTCTTTGGGAAATACGAGTCTCGCAGGATGAAGTGCTTTCCTTGAGGCAGCGGCAGTCAAACACGTGCTAAAGATTGAAGTTTGAAGCCGTGGGGCAATTTACAGCTGGGGTCGGCTCAGTGTGAAGAGCTTGACTCGTATATCACAGCAGAGTTAATATCGTCCTGTTGTTTCCTGTCGGGGACATAAGACTGATAAGGATCCTCTTCAGGCTGCACCTCAGCGAGAACTTGTTCCTGAACTAATTTGTTTTTTCGCCTGTAGCATGTTTGTATTTGGATTCTTACTGCAGAGGGAATACTGATGCATTCAACTTGATCAGCTAATAATAGTCAATGTAAGTGATAGAAATTTAAATTAATACCCTCTATTTAGCTTTTGTATTGTACAACAAAGAGGGTTATAGATAAATTCAAATAGATTAGATCAGAGGTCTTCAACAGCGCCCCTAGGGGGTCCGAGGTGGTACTGCAGGGGGGTCGCAACATTTTTGGTTGATAAGACAAATTTGTCAATTATTAATTTTTCTCAACCAACTTTTTTACCACAAATTTAAACTTCTTTAAATACAAATTAACATTAATCCAACATATAGTAGCGAATGGATAAATGGAGGCAGAAGACGTTATCGTTCAGTCAGCAATGCACACACTGCAGCTACTATACCATGCATGTTTAAAATAAAAACATGAATATATGAACCTGTGTATTATTTGAATAGCTTAGTATTGAATGCACAATAACAGGGTAGCTATGTTTATACATGGCACTAGGCCCAGTTTAATATAAAACACAATTTGATGCAATATATATAGTAGGGGGTCCCTGCTCCATCTCTCCATCAGTTTGGGTGTCCTTGGCCTGAAAATCGTTGAAGACCTCTGGATTAGATAAATCAAACCTCATTTTGTCGTCCCTTCTACAGTTTGTGGCTCAGTCCAACTGCCAGCAGTTCCTCAACACCGTGTGGTTCGGAGAGACGGCGAGCTACCGGCGCAAGCACACCTGTCTGAAGATGGCCACGGTGCTGAGCGTGGCCATGCTCTGGCCGCTGCTCTCCATCTGCTACCTGCTGGTGCCGCGGTCGCGCGTGGGCCACATCATCCACACGCCCTTCGTCAAGTTCATCATCCACAGCGCCTCCTACTTCACCTTCCTGCTGCTGCTCAACCTCTACTCTCTGGTCTACAACGAGGGCAAGAAGAACACCATGGGCCCCGCGCTGGAGATGATCGACTGCCTGCTCATCCTGTGGATCATAGGTCAGGTGTCCGCCCAGTTCACCACATCGTCATCCAACATTTAACCCAAGTCACTTGCATAAAGGAATGAAGATAAGAGATTCTCATGATGGTCTGCTCTAGTATCTTGTATCTATAATCCCATCAGGCAGAACATGACAAATAGCTGTTTCTATTGTGAATGACAGAGAGGCTGGTTTGACTAGATTAAATCTCAGTTCTGCTTCTAATTGAGCTCTATAGAAAGGAACTGGCAGCTTCTTCTCCCTCCCCTGTGGTCCACCTGAGTGCTGGTATCACCGCACTCAGCGCACACACACATACACACACACACACACACACACACACACACACACAAACATGGACACAAGCTCTCTCTTCGGTTGAGGCTGGATAGTGGCAGTCGGAAACCCACCCCGTCTCTCTCTGGGGAAAAAGCCTCTCTACCTTCCTTCTCTGCCAAGAAACCATTAGAATGATCATTCACTTTGTCTTTAATGGCTCTGCCTCCACGGCCATGAGATATTTGTCTCGTGGCGGCATCATCCCGCTGCTCTACCACAAACAGAGCATGTCGACGGCGGCACATCGGTCCAGGAAGCACGGCTGTCGCTGTCCGACTGATGGATTATACCGATAACTGCACCCGACTACGGTGGCCCTGAGGTGCAGATCAAAACGGCAAATCACACAGCAGCAGATAAATAAAAAAAAAGAAAAAAAGACTAATCTCAAAAAGCAACAGCAAATTACAAAACACGACAACAAATTACACAACACGACAGGAAAAACATGAAAACACAATGGTAGATAAGAAAACGCAACAAATCAATTTTAATTTGTACTTCAGGGCCACCATACCTGACATCTCATGAACACATTTAGAAGCAATTGACTTCTATTGTTTGAAGTTATGAGGACGGTGGTGGTGTCATTTGCAGTTTATTCTCTACATCGCAGGCGTAGGATCAGTGGCGGAGTCATTAGAGTGTAATGGGTTTTTTCCAAGGGATGAGATAACTCACCTCGGTGCGGGGGGGGGGGGGGGGGATTCATAAGTGCTGCAAAAGAGCAACATCAAAGATCAATTTGAACACGTTCAGCAGTTTTATCCACTGCAGGGTGTGATGCAGCGGTGCAGAGTTGACTCTCTGCCGTCCCTGCAGCAGCAAAACAAATCCCCAAAATGGGTTAAACAGTAAGAATGAAGCTGCTGATAATCCCCCTGCGCTCAGACAACTGTGTGCTAATGTTATCAGGAAGAGAAAAGGAGCTATTACAGCTCTGAACATGCGCTGGGTGTCGACAGGCCCGCACGTTAACCCAGCAGCTTTTTTTCCCTCCATCCTGTCGATCCCCCGAGACACGCCCCATTGTGGAAATCAGATGCTGAGAGAGATTGTGCGTGTGTGGCTTGTTCATGCATGTGCACGTGTCGTAATGTGTGTCGCTGCATCCCTCGCCGTCTGAGCCCGTGCACTCAAATCCGGTCTTTTACGTAGACCCACAGGATTCGACTCAGCAGGCAAAATGAATTTGGAAATCTTCCCGAGACGGAAACAATTCATGTGTGAAAAAGGGATTTCGGTGCCAGAGCCTGTCACTCATCTGCTTCAGGAAACAATGGAAATCAACAATAGATCAGTCAGCTTCAATTTACTGTCTAATTTCTGACTCCAGGCGGAGACAATGAGTCAAGCTGTCATCTTTATATTATTATCCTTACTGTATGTCTAGAATTGATTATATTCTATTTGGACACAAGTAGACACAACCACCCGTCTTTATTAAATTCCACACACCTCCCTAAATCCAACACATCTTCAGCACATTAATCTCTGATTATCTGTGTTTCGTACATTCCTTTTCCTCCCTGAGGGTCCCACAGTTTTTAAATGTTCGACTGCAGGATGCATTTTTCTATTGGTATGTGCATATGTGCTCCTGTACATGTGCGTGACGACGGTTGAATTCCTGCTCTCCTGCAGGGATGGTGTGGTCGGATGTGAAGCGGCTGTGGTACGAGGGGCTGGAAGACTTCCTGGAAGAGTCGAGGAACCAGCTGAGCTTCGTGATGAATTCCCTTTATCTCTCCACCTTTGCCCTGAAGATTGTTGCTCATAGCAAGGTGCCCACACACTTCAGATTTAGGAGAAGTAACACAGCATGTTGTTGTTTTTTCTTTGCTGGCTTCTTATACGATTGCAGGGAACATAAAAAATACATATAATTGTTGTTGCTGACACAAAGGAAAAGGGAAGAGAATTTATCTGTGAAGAATTAGTATCATTTTTGTCATGTTTCTGAACCTGTTTGCTGGTTTCACAGTTCAAGAACGTGGCGGACACCGAGAGGAAGAACTGGGACGCGTTCCATCCCATCCTGGTGGCCGAGGGCCTGTTCGCCTTCGCTAACGTTCTCAGCTACCTGCGCCTCTTCTTCATGTACACCACCAGCTCCATACTGGGGCCGCTGCAGGTGGGAGAGCAGCACACACAGACACACATCCTCAAGGTTACACTTCATCTTTAAAACATATCACTGTTCCTACATTAACACCCTCCACACGACTCAAGAGTTTCCCACTATACAGAGGCATTTGGAAGTGCTGCTGGCCGGGTTTTAGTTTAGTAGAAATTCTGGTTCTGTGTTTTAGTCTCTGGCTCCAAATGTAAGATGGCAGCGTTCGTGTCCAGGATATTTCATTTCTGGATAGTGGGAGGAAGTGGAGACCATCTTACTAATACAGTCTGCTATGGTTGGGAGTGAGATGTCCTCTGATATGGAGCTGAAAAGCACATCTGGACGGAGAATGTTTGAGTTTTCACACATTAATGTGTATGAAGCCACTTTTAAGAAGTTCTGATTTGATATGGTGTTGGTTCCATGGTTAGAGGTGTGAGGATCATTAAAAAGTTCCGATGGTGACTCCTGTAGCGATCGTGTGCTTCTGAAAAAACATTTTGGATGAGAAAAATAATCAAATTCTTGCATAATGGTTAGCAAACGGCTTCCTTCCCATCACTCGGTGTGACCCCACCACTCACAAACATGCACCACCCACTCTCACAGCAAAGTGAGAACTCTCAGGGACAACATCACACCAGCTGTGCTCAGCAGACTCAGCCCATCATCATGAGTATAAGCACCGAGCACCGAGGCAGCAGATGAATCCGGTGCAATAACTTACCCATAAACAAACTGAACACATCATCATAAAGCTCCACGGCGTAGTTTACTTATGCATCATTGTTTCTTCCATTAGAGTGAATGAGTGGCTGTACTTTACAAAAAGTGATTATTCAAACCAGCTTCAGAGCAGGAGGAGCTGACTCGGTTATCCCACAACACATTTAATCTTTATGTTTTTAATCACAAGCTGGCGTATACATCATTTCCAACCCAACAGCAAATCTGGCTGCGTGACAATAAAGGGAGGAAGAAGAAACACTACTAAAAGATCCTGTGCAGGCTGAGGAAACAGACTTTCAAATCAGTTTAATGCCGATCGGATTCTCTGAACAAAGGGAACCAGGTTCCATAACTTGGCTTTTCTTCAGAAGAGTTTTGATATTGTGAACAACAAACATCTAATTTATAATTCATGTGGCTGTGGTGCATTGAGAGCGGATGTATAGCATAGCAATAAAGCTTTGCATTCTAATCACTTCCTCATCATAAACCAACATTTATCCATTGCCAGCTTTTCTTTCCTTGCTTTCTTACACAACGACAAGATTGTGCCATCGCTTTAACTCGACTGTTATCAATCACAGATGTTGTGTTTTTTCTTTTTTGGAGGGAAGAGCAATAATCACCGCCAACTCTTGTAAATGTGCATAAACTTAATGTATTCATAAAATAAGATTAGATAATCATTCAATAGTTGCACAACGAAATTTGCAGTGTTGCAGCGGCAAAGAGGACAGAACAAAAGTAGAATAAAGTAGAATATACATATGTAAGCAGAATGTGTATACAGTTTAATGGATTGCACATCGGCCATTGAGTTGCACGGATAGAAAAGAGTATTACACAGTTAAATTAGTTAAATCTGGACTTGGTCAAAACAAGTTCACATAGCAAAGTGTGAGTTTAAAGCTTTTGTTATGTCACAAGAGTTTTTCCAACGCCCCAAAAAGGCCAAAAATCTGGTTTGCATATTTTCTACTCAGGGCTCCTCGATGTCCCTTCATATCACGATATGTTGTTATCATCCAGCCGCCTGGCGGGGGAGATGGAGAAGTCGGCCAACGGTTGATTTTGATGCTGACAGCCTTTAGGACCTGATAGTTTCTCCACATGTGACTTAACCACGTATAGAAATGTTCAGGTATGCAGTGAGGTCAGGGTGTTTGTAGAGAAGCCTTCCTGTCATTAAGCCGAGGAGCAGTTTGTGGTTTACCTATAAAACACTCAGGGTCCCTTTGAGTTTCTTAATGAGGATTTTTCAGCTACACTCGTCTCCATCTTTTTTCTCCCCTCCACCTTCTTTTTCCTTCTCCCCCTCCCCCCTTTCACTCACCCACTCTGTGACATCACCGTCTGGCTTCGCAGGAATGGGAAAAATATTAGCTTTGGAAATAAATGTGGCCGTGTGTTGGTCGCCGCATCGCAGACACACCTCCCTGCTAATGCCCACGGGCCCACACATGCACACACACACACACACACACACACACACACACACAGACAGTGAGTCAGTACTATGTGGGATGCAGTTAGGTGGAGTGTGTCTGATTCCATCCTTCCTGAGGAGGCCAGCTCATGTTTCTGCCGGGGAGTGCCCCCCTGCTGAGGTTGGAAAGAGTGATTGAAAGTGTGGGTGTGTGCCTGTGTGTGTTTGTCTGTGTGTGTCTCTGTATCACCATTGTGCACGTAGTGAGCTAACTCAAGGCCAGACTTAACCTCAGTGACAGTATAAATATACCATAACCAGCAGCCTGCCAGGAAGAATGTGTGAGCAGCAGGAAAAGTACTGAAGTTGTAACTCCTCCTCTGAAGAAGGTAGACGTTCTGACCAAGTTCTGAAAAGTTCAGTCAAAGTAAATATGACTGAATTACGCATTCTGAGAACAATTTGAAATTAAACTGCTAGATTTCAAAATTTTCTATTCCACAATGTAAATCCACAATATTTATCTAGTGTTTTTCTATTCTTATTGATGACTACCGTGGTCACACTTCAATCCACAATCACCCATACACACACAAACAAATCCAGACAGCCCTTTCCCCCTGTTACACAATATGGTTAGGGATCTTATCCAAGGACACTTGGAGGAGCGGGGGATCAAACCCCGACCTGATTAGTGGGCGGCGCTCTACCCCCTGAGCCACAGCTGCCAATGTATTGCGGAAAAAAACAGGAGACACTCACAGCTCAAAAATTATTCACACAATTTGTTGTTTTGACGGCTATAGGGAATTATTTTAAAAATGTATCTGGACAAATACACTTTGCTTTACCCCTACAACATCTAGGTGATAATGTACATATTTTACAATTATATTTATATTTAGCCTTCTCTCATGTCCATTAATTCATATTTTGTAGCTCTAGTAGAATAAAACCGTTAAACACGTATTTCCTTTCACACAATGATTGCAAATTCATGTTTATTGACTTATTTAATAGAGCATTTTTGTGCGCCCTCAGATGTATTCGAGGCACCTTGAATACATTAGACCTCACTTCCAGTCAAGGTTAAGAACTCCTGACCCATCGCATTCCTGCTCTGTTTGTACAGTAACTAAGCCCGGCCGCCTGTCGGGCTGCGCAAGCCGGGAACACCCTCAGCTCCTAAATCAGATGTGTGCAAAGTGGCAGAGGGAATACACAGGGGGGATTTAGACATGACAAGACAATGAATCACCCTAATAGAACAGCCCTTCTCCTCAAACAAGCTGCCGGGGGTTAGAGCGCAAACACTCCGGTCTCCATTCACCTTGAGGTGCAGGCGAAGTGGTCATCCCTCACACTGGACGCGGGTGTGTTTGTGTTGTTGTAATGGCGAGCGTGCCTCTGACCTTGTTTGAGGATGTCATCAAGGTCCTGGTAAACAGATAAGCCACTGAGCCCCATAAATAGTGAGTTCCCAAAGGTCCTAGAAGACGCCCTCTGTCTCCGAGCCCCCTCTCCGGCTTCCTCCATGTTTGTCTGTCTGCCCTCAGGTAGGGGGAGAACGCAAGCAGCTGCCAGAACATGTTGTTTCTTTTTCCACCACCGCAGGGAATCACTGCTCAACAAGAACATGGAGTTTAAAATAGCCTGAAGAAGTCCAGACAGTTTGTTTACACGACGCTGAAACAGGATCAAAACATCCAATTCTAGAAGAAGAGAAAAGCAATGAAGGGTCGATGCCTCTTCACTTTAGCTGTTTAACCCAATAAAGCTGTAAAAGTACTGTTATAAGTGATGACTTCATTTTTACCATATGAAGACAAAGTATTGGTCATGTCAATTTGCTGTGGATCATGTCTTTAAAGTTATTGGTCATTTGCAGCGATAGCATTCCTTTGATCGATCAACAAGTTTGGTAAAAATCTATTTCTGTGCAGCGCAAAAACACAGTTGCGGCCTTGTGGAAGTTTTAAAGGTACAAATGGTGCAGAAAGACAAATAAAAAACATTTTCTATGTAATATCCAAAGGTGGGAATTAAATTAGGCAAAGAAAATGTTAAAATCCATCCAGATGGATTTTGCATAGGGAAATATGCATTAATATAGTAAGTCAAGGGTAAGAGAATGAGAGTAAGTTTGATTTAGTCTCAGAGGTCCTTGTTATTAGCTGTCTGCAAAATAGGCCAGTGCCAACTGTGCTAACAGAGACTAAAACAATACTACTGCAGTGTTTCCCTTACTTGCATTAAGTAAGTTAGTGCTATAGGGTCATTTTCAAAGTATTAAAGCAGATGCTATCTATAGAGTCAATGATGTCAGCAGACCGTTTTTCACCCCAGACATTCAGATTTATCACAGCAGAAATAGGGAACGTGTAACTAATAACATTAAAAATGTTGGCCCTGTTCCATTGAGGTGTTTCCTGCTGTTATACAGCACAGCTTACTGTGACCCGCAGGCAGAAGTATTTTCCGTGTGTAATGTGTTAGTCTCACTGTGTTTTCCTGCTAAAAGTCTAAACGTCTCCTGGGAGAGAGTAAACTTATTTTTGGAGTAATAACAAAGCTAATTCTCACAGAAGCTTCTTGACAAAAGTAGTAAATCCAGTTTCCCTGCAGACCACATTACCCAGACAGCCACAGGTATGGATCCAAGTGAAATCGATTTTCAACTCATATGTGATTGTAATCTCTCGACAGATCTCCATGGGTCAGATGCTGCAGGAGTTTGGAAAGTTCCTGGGCCTCTTCCTGCTGGTGCTGTTCTCCTTCACCATCGGACTCACTCAGCTCTATGGAAAAGACCAGAAGGACCCGGACAAGACTCCAGCCAAGGACTGTGAGGGCATCTTCTGCCAGCAACAGAGCAATGATGCATTCCACACGTAAGGGCCAAACTCAGTGTGTCAGTCTAGAAGGCTTGATTTAACTGTTGAATTAGAATAGGCTTCACCAGCATGTTGTGTGTTACAGGTTCATGGGGACCTGCTACGCCCTCTTCTGGTACATCTTCTCCCTGGCGCACGTGGCGCTCTTCGTCACCCGCATCACCTACACCGAGGAGCTGCGCTCCTTCGTGGGCGCCATGATCATCGGCACCTACAACATCGTGGTTGTTATTGTCCTGACCAAGCTGCTGGTGGCCATGCTCCATAAAAGCTTCAGACAAATTGCTGTAAGTCATTTCTGCGATTTCACAATACCATCCCAACTGTTTTTAATTTCCTGTTGAGATTCAGTTTATTGCAATTCACTCTGAAATGTAGCAGATGTTTTTTATTTTTATTTTGATCCATCGTTTGATTTTGCAAGTGGAAACAGAGAAACTAAATCTATCCCGTACAAAGAATTTCAACAGAGTGTTTTTACATCTTCGGGATTTCTGTGTGAGAAAGAGTTCCTTCTCACATTCCTGTGTTCTCCACTTTCTCTGTGGGTTTTTGGACGTGTGCAGAATCACGAAGACAAGGAGTGGAAGTTCGCCCGGGCCAAGCTGTGGCTGAGCTACTTCGATGACAAGTGCACGATGCCGCCGCCGTTCAATATCCTCCCGTCGCCAAAGACCGTGGTTTACATCGTGACCAGCATGAGCAAGTGGATCTGTTCACACACCTCGAAGGGGAAGGTGAAGAGACAGAACAGCCTGAAGGTGAGAAGAAGAGTGTTTGTAATTGAAGTTGGGAAACGGCTTCCGGTGTGTTTTGGTAAATTCTATTCTTCTTATTTGTCTTTTCCATGCAGGAGTGGAGGAACCTGAAGCAGAAGCGCGATCAGAACTACCAGAAGATCATGTGTTGCCTGGTTCACCGCTACCTGACCTCCACGCGGCAAAAAATGCAAAGCACAGACCAGGCCACGGTGGAGAACCTGAACGACTTGCGCCAGGACCTCTCCAAGTTCCGCAACGAGATGAGGGACCTGCTGGGTTTCCGGACGTCCAAATACGCCATGTTCTACCCGAGGAGCTAAACAAAGACACACAGAGACTAGATATGTCTTCTCCATTTCCCCCTCTGTATCTGGGACGCTGTGTGACGTGAGCATGTGCAAAAAAACTCTGCTCTTTGGGTCACAGCTTTTAAAACCTGGAATATAACAAGAAAAATATGTATCCTCTACCAAAGCCTCCAGACTTTCCCCCCCTCCTCGTATTATTCAGCCCTTTTGTAAATAAGGAAAGCCATTGTTTTCAATAGAAAGACGAATAAAGATTTATGGAAAACTTTGACCCACTGGGGATTTGATGGCTGATGCATTTTTCTGAATGCCGATCCTGCTTTTGAGACTACTCCCCTTGAAAACTGATTACTGGCCTTAAAGCCAGAACACTGGCAGCTGTTCAGCAAACTGTCCAACGGTCCGCTCCACGTGAGAGTCACATTACGAGCTCCTGATCCATTCCCAGGCTTTACAGATTATATTTGTCTGGATCGATCTCCGTCTCTCGCGCAAAAAACTGCAAAGCAAAGTCGAACGTTTCAGGAGTTTTTTTATTTGGGCAAATGAGAACAACAAAATATAAATAATATTCACAGACTTTTTCATATGAAAATATTTCTCATTTCATACCTCTTCCTTTAAAAAAACGATGACAGCTGAGTACGTGATGTGTGCTAATGGTGGAGCTTTGCAACTGTAAACAAACTAAAGAAAAGAGCTTTAGCTAAAAAGGTTCTTGTTTCACATCAAACCGGAATGAAAATCGATTTTATTTTTAAAGAATCAGGTATATATTAAATATTGCACTTAAATCACCACATTTTAAACTTCCTACCCCTCCCCATTAAAAATGAACACCGCTATTGAACGGACAACAATCAGCTGCAATGAATCACCTTTGGATACAAGTCAGGCTTATTATTAAGCCAGGTATTGTTGTTAAATCAAGAACACACTACAGCCTGAAAAGGAAAAATTAATTATGAATTGATTTGAACTTAATGGAGCCATCATACTAGTTCAGAACATTTTAAATAATCTGATAGATAAACATGAGTCTGTGAATTTCTATACACCCTATTCTGGGCTCCTGGCTGCAGTGTATGACAGGAATGTGACTATGCAGATTATGAGTATGAACAGGCAGCCAATAGGGAGCTAGATTGGAGCTGATTACCAAATTTGCTGAAGTTGCAAAAGAGACAAACTGATGTTTCTTAAATTGAGAAAGTTCTTAATGTTTTCTTGTTTATTCCAAAACCACAGCAAAATTAACAAATAGACAAATCAGAGCTCCGTTTTACTCTTTGTGCCGGCAGCTCTGCATCCAGATTCAGTGTTGTTTTTTGTTGCCTGTGTTTGTGTTGTTGAGACGGAGGTTTGTTGTTTAATTAATAATTGTTTCCATCCACGGCTGAGCCCCGGGCACACACCGGTCCAGTGGAGATCCTCAGAGCTGGTGCAGCTCAGCAGTGCTTGTTCTTCAGGACGTTGAGCACCTTCTGGTTCTTGGTCTTGAACGCCATGACGAAGTGCTGCGGGGCGATCTTCCCGCGGCCGTCCTCGTCCACCTGGCCCATGAAGACGTAGTTCAAGCCTGGTGAGGTCACACAAAACAAACCTGAATGCAGTGGCGGGAACGGCAGAGACATTCAGGGAGGCCAAACATCAGAATCTCCATGCGGCACGTGTATACTATATGTTTATATGCGTTCATATAAACATATAGGAATGTGTCATCGACAGTGAGTTCTTCTGCTCACCTCACACTTTGGGGGCGAGCGCTATCGGAGTGTGACGGCACAGCAGAGGAGGCAAACTCAGAGCCGTGGGTTTTTCAAAACAACCAAACCAGGAAGCGCACGGGGATTTTCATCATTTAGATAACGACCAGTTTTTTTGCAGCAGTGATTTCATACATCAGGGGGCACATTCTCCAGAGCACTGGGCCAATTTAATTTCACCAGCACTTACCTCTTCTGACAAATGGGCACTTCTTGCACAGGATAATGATCTTGGTGCTCATGGTCTTTCCTGCCTGCTGGATGGCCAGGCTGCCTTCTTTATACACGTTGATGATGGAGACTGTGGCGTACATGCTTCCTTCTCTCATCACCGCCGTAATAACAGTGCCGGTTATTACTGTCAAACAAGAAGGTGAGGAAAAATAAAAGACACAGACGTATTAAGGTTAACTGTACACCTGGGAAATGTGAAAATATGTGTGAGGTATGAATTTAAATCAATGTTTCAACATCAGAGAAAAGAGACTGAAATTTGAATTGTGGAATTTAACGTCCACACAGGTGTAACAGGGCATCTGCTACTTCATCATACTGTGCATTAATTCTCATCTTTGAATTGCAGCCTGTCAGGAAAAGATGTCAAAGTGAATTAAGTGCATTGCCTCTCCACAGTTTGCTCCCAGGCTTTCATCGCTCCTTTTATGACCTTTTTATGGCTCCTTCATTTAACCCATGAGCGAACAGCCTCTTCTCAAAAACCCACAAAATAAAACATTGAGTTTTCCGTCCACTGAGACTCTTTAGATGTAAGACTTAAGGTGAGAGCTTTCTGTGATGAAACCAAAGTTAAACGTGTGACTTCTAATCGTCAAGCATTATGTAATTTTAAGTCACTGTGACCTTTGATCTTTAAAATCAGTTCGTCTTTGAGTCCAAATGACAACCAGACGAGGTGGGGAAAGGATTCTTCAAACAGCGAAGAGTTGTGAGGTCGCCTTAACCTTTGACCAGCAAAATCAGTTCATCTTTGCGTGCAAGTTAACACTTGTACAAACTTTGAAAACATTCTCTCAAGCTGTTTCTGACATGTTGCGTTCAGACAGACACAAAGAAATGTGTTTTGTAAGGTCCCAGTGACCTTTGACCTCCAAAATCAGTAAGTCAGAGTGAATGTTTGTACTAAATGTGAAAGGCTTCCCTGGAGGCGTGCCTGAGATATCATGTTCACAAGGCAAAATAAAGGTGCTTTGTGAGGTCACAGCCCTTTAACCAGCACCAAATCCAATCAGTTCATTCGTGAGTCGGAGTGTTTGAACCAAATTTCAAGGAAACTCCCTCCATGCACTCTTAAGATATCGTATTCACCAAAGTGGGACTGATGGACGCACAACCAGCAAACATGGAGCCATACAAAAAGTAAAACAGGAGATCTGAAAAGTTGGAATTTAAGAAATGGTTTTACAGCTTAATCGATCGGCATCGAGACTTGAACCCCACAGTTCTCCATGTGTCTGCCCTGTGCGGTAAAAATATGCGAAGGGATACGTTTTCAGTTATTTCCTCTTCAGACTGACGGGGTCTCCTGAAAGTACAAAACAATACAGTTTTATTGTTTGAACCTGATGACCACGGCGGAGACCGGACATTTAGTGGAGATAGCAGAGCCAGGAGGAATCTGATCTCATTCAGCACGAACTGGAATCTGTACACGGATGGTAGCAATGTGTCTGGACCTCATGGTCAGCTTCATTTCCCGTCAGAGATGAGACTGTCCAGAGATCTGCCTGTTTCATTAATGTCTTTTTTTTGTTTTCATTTAACTGTTGCTCGTTCTTACATACAACCAGTGAACTGCTTTGGACAATTCAAAATCCATATATCACACTATTAGATTCAGCAACACCACAGCCATGACTGACTGGACAGATCGCCAATGTAGCGCAGGAGCAACATATAGAAACAAACAACCATTTACATTAGCAGAATTTAGAGTTTCTTATAAACCTGACCCCGATCTGCATGTCTTTTAATTGTGGTATGAAGCCAGAGTCGCGGGGAGGTCTTGTAAACTCCACTGTGGATTAGACAAACTACTTTCAGCTCTCGATACTGAAATGTGAAGTAACATCGTGTGCCGATTACGCCACCACATCACATGAGCTAATTTAAAAAAAAAAAGAGAATTCCACATTGCCTTTCCTTTCCTTGGCCCGTGATGCAAATCCAGGCGGAGCTCTTTGGAACGCCAGCCTAACGCATGTGGTAAACATCTCCGGGAGGAAAACATCAGAGAGCGCGAGATTAGCAAACGGAGGCCGAGCCCGAATCAACACGGTCATTTATCAACAGTTTGCCCACAGTCAGAGGCTTGAGAGAGTGTTTGTGTGTGTGTGTGTTTACACTGGAGGCAACTGTGTCCTACTGTACACACTCCCTCACTTCCTGGCGGGCTATCAAGGAAGTCTTTGAGATGCGCGGCAGAGGGAAAACAAGAGGTGCAAAGATAGTGACACACGATCAGGACTGTAAACGGCTTGTTGGGGGGGGGTCTGGTGCTAATGTGGGTTCTGCTGACGTCACAACCTGGGAGGGGCTGCAGGGCTCAGGGTCAGACTGTGTGAGATCAGAGCATGTGTTGAATAATCAGGGAGAGAATCCGGAGCGTATATCAGTGACTTTCTACGCGGCTCAAATCATTTTGCAACAAGCTGTGATGTTCTTACCAAAATTGCTGGAGCAGTAATTAGTCTCGAGCGTTCCCCGTCTTTTGCATTTCTGCTGGCACAGGGCGACGGAGTACTTCAGAGCTGCGGAGACACACACACACACACACACACACACACACACACACACACACACACAAATTCAATCTCTGTAATCGTACCTTCCACTGGAACCATATGTCAGACTCTGTTGCATCTGTTTTTCTACAGTGGGTTTATTTACAGTCTCAGCCTCGGAGACGTTGTACAGTTTGTAAAATAGCGAGACACAGAGAACATCTGTTTTTTTAGAGTTAGACATTTTATAGAATCCATGAAAGAAAGAAATGTCTGAATATTATTCGAGGAGATGAGCCAACCAGAGAGCGGCATCACGTGCAGGGAGGTGCCAAAGTACCCTGGCTTGAGCGAGGGAAAGAACAACAGCGTGTGTGGATGCGAGTCGGAAAAATGAGCCGGGATTGTGGGTGCAGACACACAACCACACTGTGGATGGACTCAGTGTGTTTGAACACGTGCTGTCTTTGGCTGAGTCTATATTGGGATGTACAGTGTGTTTGCACGGAGGAGAATGATGCAGCACAACTGCAGGTTTGCGTAGAAGAAATCCACAGTTTGTTTTACCACTTTTTAACAATTTCATGTTAACGTGAATATAGTACTTTTAAGCTACTTGTTAAGATGTAGTAAAAAGAAGGTCTGATTCAGATTTCCAAATTAAAAGCAGTATAAAAGAGCATTGAAGGAGTTAATTGCAATTATGTTCTATTTTTACTTAAGTACAAGTCATTTATTGTGAGTCTTGCCCAGATCTGCTATCAGAAACAGATTACAGACCAGCCCTCCTGTATTTAAAACATAAGATAAACTCCAGTAGACCACAGACATTATCGTCACGTAGCTTCATCAACAAATAGACAGATGTGAGAAATCCTCTAGAGGTTCTTATTGGATGAAAGTGGCTACCTACGTATGGGCCTGGTGGTGGTGGGCTGCGTGGTGGTGGTGGCTGGTGCCATGGTGGTGGAGAACTTCTTGGGTCTGAACTTGTAGTGTCCGATGAAGCCGTCTGCGGTTAGACTGAGATCCGACAGGAACTGGATCAGGAGCTGGTTCCCCTCGGAGAACACCGGGCTGCAGGGAAACACAACCAGACGACCAGACTGAGGGTCAAACTTGAGAGGAGATCACAGAACGGTGAAGATAAAATCCTCGGCATGCCCGGGTCACCTACGCCGGGGGGCTGTCTCCACAGTATTTGCCGATCCTCTTGGCGTCGTTGATTTCCGCCCCGTTGAAAATGGAGACGTGGTCGTAGCGGCAGTAGTTGTCTCTTTCCACATCGAACTTCTCAAACTTGACTTCAATAATCTGCAGCAAGAGACGCATTACAAGTAAAAATCCTCTTTCAACCACCACAGGCTTGTAACACAGCCCATCATCAGACCACGGCATTTGATTAAAGGCTACTCAGCATTTGTGGGATGATGTAGTCTACAACCCTTTCTACGCTGAGCTGTGGGTAATGTATTATGCATGTGTGATGCTCCATTTCTACATGCCTCGTTCAACCGCAAAACTTTTCTCTTGCAAAATTTAATACCACAACTAAAACTGAACTTTTGCACTTGACATTTAGATATTATATCTCCCTTTACTTTGAAACATGAAGATAAATCTAGACACAGTAGAGCACACATCGCTGCCAAGGCCCAACAATCTCCTTAAATTCAATTGAGCTGCACCAAATTTCACACACTCATAGATATCAGTCCCCAAAAATAGGCCTGATTTATTCAGATGCTTTAATTATTCCCTGGAAGTCGTGATATAACAGGTTCTTCCGTGACCTTGACTTCATCCTTTCACCAAGTTTTGTGGTCATCCGTAATACTGCTAACAAACAAACAAACAAACATACATTTCTAGACGGAGGTGCTAATAGTAAAAGTTCTGACCTGGTTCTTTGGTGCCACTAAGTGCCAGGAACAGGTGACTCCCGCTGGGTAGTCCTTTTCAGGCCAGTTGGGCGTTTTGAAAGACCCAGAGGGTTTATCCAGTCTGCCTCCACAGTACTGTTCCCCTGCAGAGAAATGACGGATGTTAAATCTTGGATCATCATCATCAGGCTTGTGATTGGACGATAGTTTGGCAATTTCTCATTCCTGTTGCTTGGAGGAAATGACTTTACAATCCTGTTGGTAAACCGCATGTTCGTGAAGTCTGGTTTAAAAAGGCCGCACTTGTTGCTTTCTTTGTTATTACACAAACCATAAAAACTAAGTCACTCCTGCAAAGAGTGCAGTTTAAAAAAAGACGAAATGTTTCCAGGGCTATCAGAGTTCAGCGCGATAACCACATGCACTGTTTACACTGTCAGAGAAGAGAATCTCTAAGGGCATGATTTCTCTGTAACATACAATTTAGTTGATGTTTCCTTTCAAACATGTCTTAAGAAGTATAATCTCGTACTTTCCCAGAAATAGACCAGTAACAAACAGAGGATGTGTTGTCCTGAGCAGTTTTGACAACGCTCAGAGACAGAAGAGCAACAACTTATCTTTTAAATCCATTGTGTCAGAGCCGGACAGGCTGGTTAACAGACATTGTCCATTACAGCTGTCAGGTGTCTGGGTACAGGGACCCAGCCATTAGAATTCTAGAAAAATCAGCCGAGAGGAAACGTCTAATTCAACTCTGTGATGCCTCCGACCGGAGAGAAACACTGATGCGCTCCAGCAACAAAATAAATCTGTGAGAAATTCCACATCAGAATGTGAGAAGTGTTGGGCTGTTTCTCTCTCTCTGTCCACATGCGGAAGAGTGAAACTAGTAGCTTTGTCTCAGACAGAAGAAAAACCCAAGGGTCCATGGTGACATCGAGAAAGAAAAACTTTAGTCTCTTTTGTTTCCCTTTTTCTGTGCATGCCTTGAAAGTGACTCACAGAATTATGAAATAGCTGAGCTTCACTTGAGGATGTACATTTCATTCAGTGAAATCCTTAGAGAGGTTCCAAACACCGATAGTAGCATCTGAAATGCCACCGATGCTTCCGAAACTTTTTGGTAGCAAATCTATATAATCCGATACCATGTCGTAGTAGGTAGTAAGTAGTCAGTAGTCAGTAGTCAGCAGTCAGCAGTCAGTAGTCAGTAGTCAGTAGTCAGCAGTCAGCAGTCAGTAGTCAGTAGTCAGCAGTCAGTAGTCAGTAGTCAGCAGTCAGTAGTCAGTAGTCAGTAGTCAGTAGTCAGCAGTCAGTAGTCAGCAGTCACTAGTTAGTTTCCAACGGTTTAAACTAATCTTTTCAAAAATCCTGTCTGGAAAATCCAACAAGTTAGTGGAGACCTGTTCCATATGCTAGACTTCTGTTTCGAGGGGTGTTTTTGCATTCCCATAGATTGATTTATTTGTGTTATTATATCGCATTATATACTGAAATAAGTTTAACTGGCATTCATTCCTTATATATATTCACTTTTCAAAGGGTAGATTCTGAGCAAGACCACACAACATAGAGGGTTAGTAGCTAGCAAATGTTACATTACGATAAATCAGATCAATCTTTTTTAAATGCACCGGTACTCGGTATATGCAATAGACAAGGGAAAAACTGTATTGGAACAATTGGAGCTAGATACCATGCACTGACCTCAATCAGGCAACAACCTTGTTAATCTGCTCTATTAACCAAGACCCTCAGCTCAAACACACACACTCCCAGGCCACTTTTAAATCCCTTTATGGGGGTAAAGTCATGACCCACACTAAATCCCACGAGGCTCCGTCTCACACCCTTGAGCTACTCTCATGCCAAGAGCACTCTCCCTGCCTCTCCCACGTTTCTCGCCTACCTCTCTCATGCGGATGTGCAGCAGAGAAAACAGCCAGGAAGCCGCTGCCGGCCGTGTTGGCATCAGACACCATCTGCAGGACCATCTTGTTGCCCGCCGAGACCAGGGCGCCTGGCTTGAAGGTCCCACAGAAGCGGCCGAGCCTCTGGCCGCTGGGATGCCCGCTGTAAACATCCACGTAGTCGTAGCGGCACAGGTTGTCACTCTCCAGGTCGATGAAGCGGAAGGACAGGACCACCACCTTGCCCTCAGGGACCTGGTTGGGAAATCACAGAGAGCATGGAGAGAGGAGTGAGGGAACACCTTCAACACTAGTGATGAAAGTTGTTGAGTGATAAAACTACAGGTAAACAAACACCTTCAATCAGATAGTTTGGTGTTGTTACTTAAATCATGTGCAACAATGTTTTCTGCATGATTAAACCTGACTGATGATTAAAAACAAACTGTGGCTGTGGTTGAGTATTTATAGAAGGAAGTTGGGGGTTTGGTGAATGTGAAAGGGTTTGAGAAAAGCCTGGTGTCAATCATTTTCTGTGATATATAAGACCAACAGGTGAATATGAAAGTGCACTCACTGTGATTCTCCACACACACTTGGTGTTAGGGGGGTAAACTCCTGGGTACCCCTGGCTCCCAATCACTCCAGAGTCCCCAGTGACGTTTCCTCCGCACGTGAAGATTGGTCTGTGGGAGGAATGGAGAGAAAATTACTGTTTTATATTTCCCAAATGTGTTTTTAAAACAGTAAACATGTAAAAAAATATCAAGGATGGACTGTGGTTGATTTAATTCCTCCGCCAATGCACCATGCGTCAGTCCAGGCAACACTGCAGAATATTCCTCTTAATTTAACTCCAGCTTCTCCACACACAGGAGGACCCACGACACCTGGCGCACTGACATAAATAATAACAACAATTGGAAAAAAAGGTATGTAAATAAAATAGGTGTACCTCCGCTGGGTCTGCGCGCAGACCTGTGTCAGGAGCAGGAGACTCCATGCGCAAAGCCCGCTGCACGTCCTCCACATGGTTGGCTTCGCGGAGCAGGCGCCTGCCGCTGCTCGCCTGTTTTCGCCCCGTGGCACGACTGGCATTGTGCTGCTGAGTGCTCCTGCAGCCAGGAGGTCCGGCGGGGAGTTTCAGGGACTGGGAGCTGGAGCAGATGAATATAGCGTTTGTTCTGCGTGGTTGGAGGGAGGTAGGGAGGGAGGGAGGTGGAGAGGGAGGGAGGGAGGGAGCACAGGATGAGGCATACCCCCCCCAAAAAATAAAAAAAATAAAACGCTTGGAGGGTGAAGGGTCCTCCTGAATTAGTTTCTTGGAGCACCTGGCCACGATGGCATGAATTAACTTGACTTGAAGAAGCCATGGCTGAACTTTGGCATTCCAGTCCAACAGGGTGCCATGTCTACCCTGCGTGTGGCACAGACTTCGTAAGTAGCTCGTGCAAAGTGTCTGCAGTGCGCAGACAGGACGCAGTGGCCAGATGAGTAGGGACAGAGGACAGCTGTGGTCTGTTCTCGTGGAGGAATGTGGATCCATACACCAGCTGACTACACATGATATAAAATATGTGTGTTTGGATAGCTGCAGGCTGTTATGCTGTATGAAGTGCACCGGTGACAAGAGGCCGTGGGGGGCTGCTGGAGAGCGGTGGAGAGCGAGGGCGCCACCTGCTGGGAAAGGGAACAGGTCAAGTTTTGTTTGTCATATGCAAGTTAACACAGGGTCGACGGTACAATGAAAAGTGTTGAGACAAGAAGAGACCAGCTCAGCAGTACTTACAGTTAAATATAAGCAAGCTAGAAAGAGCTTACTATTAAAAAAAGTCAAATAGAATACAAAACTAAAACTATACACAGTCAGAGGTGCTTATTAGGACACATTTCATTCTAGCTCATTGTAAAGTTTATTAACCAGTAATATTGTTGACTATATAATTGTGTAGCTATTCAGTCAGCTACAACTCCACTGTGACAATCTGTCAATCTGTTCCAATATATTTATATCCGTCATTTTCTCTTGTCTCTTTTCACCTTGATACAGTAAAGGCTATAATCACAGTTTGTCCTTTCAGGCAGCACATAGGTCTAAACTGAGTTAATGTCAGCAGGGAGAGCACTGACCACTGTCATAGACTAACTGTTGTAGTCTGATTTCTGAATTGAAAACCTTACTTAGTAAATTATGACAAAATTGTAATAACAGAAACAGTCTGTAATATTTTTAAAGCACTTTCTAAATAAAGACAGAGTTCGTGTTTGTCTGATGGATTTTATTAATTGGTGAAAAAGCAGCCATGTGCAGTAATATGGAAAATTGTGGATGTCACACAGAGTCTTCTATGTCATCCAAGGAGCGTTTTTAATTTAGGAGAGCCAGATTCCAAGACACTCCCACAACCACTGATCATGTGGAACAAAGTCTAGGTCTTCAGAATCCAGACGAATTGATCATCTGTCTCTTCCTGTTCTTCATACAGCATCTGTATGACCATTTCAACCAACCCTGATTCTAAAATGATTGCGACCTGCCATACCAAGAGTCTGGATAAAGAAAAGCAAATTTTCAAATGCATATCAATCAGTCTACTAAGTAGATAATGTTATATTTCGACTTTTATTTTGTGGATCTAGCTATCTATGGTTAGCTAGTGTGAAATGAAGGGTAAGTGTTCCCCAGTGAATACATCAGAATCAGAGAATCTGTATGTTTGCACATACGGGAAATTGCTTTGGTGTCGTTCGTTGGTGCACTCAACATAAAACAACAATATAAAAACAACTATATATAACAAAATATATACAGTACCAGAGTTATGGACACGTGCGTGCTAAGGTGCAGAGATTGCTGTATGGGTCATTGTTATAATAATAATAATAATAATAATAATATAGCACTTTACAAAATCCATGGGTATAAAATAGCAGAAACGCCACCAAAAAAAAAAAATCAATAAACGTCCCAACACACTTATTTGTATGTAAAGTAATTCACCATTGAAATTAGGAGGAAATAAATTCTGCCATCGTGGCCTCGGTGATCCACTGCGACGCCTGCATTGTCACATTCCCCCGTTTCTTCTAATCGACGATCGATTTCGCTCCAGTTCCAAAAAAGATGGCGGACCGAACGCCTGGCGGCTCTCAGAAAGCTAGCGCTAAGGTAAATTCACCGTTTGCACTCGCGTCAGCTAGGTTTCATTCACCGCAGTGGAAAACTGCATAAACACTTGTGTGCGGGAACGACCTCGACCGTTCATTTATTTGTAACGTACAAGAGAAGACGGGTGAGAATGTGCGCAGCGTTGTTAGCGACCTAGCGACGAGCTAACGCTAACCGCTAGCTCCCACGGCCACACTGGCTAATGTAGCTCAGCTAAGCTAAGCTAAGGTTTTATAAGCAGGGCCAGTCGGGGCTAGTTAGACCAGAACTAAATATCGCCGGTGCCGTAATATGCTTGATGTCGACACGGATAAACACCAGAACAAAGTGAAGTGGACGCGTGTTTGAATTGATGGACATTTAAATGAAGGTCTGTGAACCCGGGCCTTCAGCCTGTAGCTCCTTGTTGTAGTCGTCCGACGTGTTGGGTCGGTGTCTCTGCAGCTACAGACACCGACTTGTCGGGCCTCTGGCTAATTGGGCTCGTCTGTCGCCACCTCCCACGTTATGTGTTTAGAAATCCTCCGTAAACACAACTGTCGAGAATGTCCGTCAAATGTTGTGCGATCACACAACCGAGCAGACGTGAGTCGTCCACTTTGTGTTACTCACGGTCGCTCGGCGGTGGCAGATCACCCGCGAAACTTACAACCTGTCATCGCTGTCACCGAAGCCACCTGATTCATTGTATTGATTAACAACAACTGTGGGGGGGTAGTGGCCATTTTGTAATTGCGTTGATGTGTGGCACGAACCAATCACATTTCTGCCCAGGAGTCCGCCATGAAAAGCTACTTGGAGGTCAACTGCACTTTGTTTACATGTGCAGGCGCTGCTCGAGAGCAAACTGAAGTCCTTCAGCATTGGCAAGATGGCAGTGGCCAAGAGGACGCTGAGCAAGAAGGAGCAGGATGAATTAAAGAAGAAGGTAAGTGGGCGCTTCCCTTTTTGAGAATGTGGTCTTTATCACCTGTGATAGTATGAAAAACAAGTCAGATGCTTCTAAATAATTGACCAATGTATGTTTTTAACACTTGTTTCCGTTTCCAGAAGGATGAGCTGCAAGCGGCGGAGATTTACGAGGAGTTTCTTGCCGCTTTTGAAGGAGGGGACGGCAAAGTCAAGGCCTTTGTCCGCGGTGGTATCGCAAATGCAACGAAAGGTACGACAATTAATCTATTATGGATAACGTTACATAATAATTTGCAGTGAAATTGACAAAAAATACCACTTTGTCCTTGCAGAAGAAGAAGATACTGATGAGAAGAAAGGGAAGTTGTACAAGCCCAAGTCTCGTTTTGACGCTCAACCAAAAAGCTTCTTGCCCTTGGATACCCCAACTCAGTTTATATCAGTAGACAAAAGAACTGTAAGTGCTATCATAGTCTCTCTTGTTATGGATGTAACAAGTAATTCTTTGTTGTTACTGTGCTGATAATATTTCCACGTCTGTGTTACAGCCTGTAAAGAAGAGTACTGAAAAGGAGAAGAAGAAGAGCAACTTGGAACTTTTCAAAGAAGAACTGAAGCAGTAAGCTTTTATTTTTTAAACTGAATTTAATCTTTTGTAATTTCAATTGTATTAAACTGGCAGGGACTAATGGTTCTGTTGTTATGGTACATGGAAAAGTAAATAAACGCTTACCTTATTCGCTTGTCTAGCTCATTCTGACCTGCCTGCTGCTTTAACAAGTGAATTTCCCTGATGTGTGGATCAATAAATTTCGATAAAATCTAAACTATATTGTGTCATTCCTGCAGAATACAAGAGGAACGGGACGAAAGACACAAGCTGAAGGGGCGTGTGAGCCGCTTCGAGCCTCTCGCGGGCGCTGAAGGAAGACGCTCATGTAAGTCTTTATAATCTGCATAACTGTGGCAACTATACTAACTTGGCCCGCAATGGCCCTTTCCTGCTCACCCTACTTATACTCCCCCGTCACCCCCTGATCTACCCTTGCCCTGAAACAAAATTTATACTGCTTTTCTGCTTCTTTTAGCGGATGGTTCTTCAAGAAGAAACCGTCCGTCCAGTGGTAATTTTGACTTAATACAGTGACTGTGAATATCTTGCTAAGAAACCTTTTTGTCCTGTCCGACAGCGGTAGGAAAGACTTCTTTCTTATCTCTCTCTACAGTTCTGGACGATTGTGCGCCAGGGTCCCACGACGTCGGAGACCCGTCCACTACCAACTTGTATCTTGGAAACATCAATCCACAGGTGAATTTGTAGTCAGGGATATAAAGAGAGATGCGCACTGATTTGAACCTATTCATTTACCAATGGGGTGACTACATGGAAATGTGTTTCTTATGGTTTTGCAAATATTTACCAAGTGTCCATTTGAGATGTTCTAATTTCCTCTGTTTATGGTTAATGTTTTGTAGATGAATGAGGAGATGCTGTGTCAAGAGTTTGGCAGATATGGCCCGCTGGCCAGTGTGAAGATCATGTGGCCGAGGACGGACGAAGAAAGGGCTCGGGAGAGGAACTGTGGCTTTGTGGCCTTCATGAACAGGAGGGATGCTGAGCGAGCACTCAAGAACCTCAACGGTATAGAGCTGTAGTTCTTTTAATAGTTAACAATTAGATTACCTACCCGTGTTCTCCCCAATCCCCCTAACATATCTTTTTACTGCAATTACAGGAAAGATGATAATGAACTTTGAGATGAAATTAGGGTGGGGCAAAGGTGTGCCCATTCCACCCCATCCCATTTACATCCCTCCTTCCATGATGGAGCACACACTCCCACCACCTCCCTCCGGCCTTCCCTTCAACGCACAGCCCCGGGAGAGGTTAAAGAACCCCAGTTCTACCATGCTTCCTCCACCCAAAAACAAGGAGGAGTTTGAGAAGGTAACTTAGCATGTCAGCCTAGGGGTTTCTCAGGGGTTAGAGCAGTGTTTTCATAATTCTGCGGGAAGGAGTTTAGCCTTTTATTCTGAGCAGTCAGTACAGGTATTGATCTTAGTTTCTGTTAGTGATAGATTTATGTCTTGTTCACCAAATTGAATTAGCTGCACTATATATTCAAAGTGTGCATATGATGAAATGTTAGTGTGTGGAAAAGTGATATAGAGAGGTGTTTATGGTTAGAGAAGTGTCTCAGGTGTTTGGCCTTTAGTAAAACTGACAGCAGAAAAGGAAAGTTCATGTCGTTTTGCACTTTTAAATGCATTTTTTATATTTTTCACCTGTTGCCTTTATAACAATACTCACATTCTATGTTTATTATCTGATGTGACTTCATATACAGACTCTGTCGCAAGCCATAGTCAAAGTGGTTATCCCAACAGAAAGGTACATGTTTTTCTTTTTTTAAATTGGTTAACAAACTTAGACCAAACAAACATCCCATAATGAAGCCAAACGTTTGATCAGTTGATCACTGCATGCTACAGGGGGCTGGTCAGTGTGGCTGAGCAATGGTTGAGGCATTTGTACATCGTCTTCATATTAGCACTTAGAATAATACTGACTGAAAGGTTTGTTGTGTATTTCGCTCTTTCACCACCATCACCATCATTCATGATTCCCTTTTAAAATATGAAGCCACTCATCATTAAAGAGCGTACTTAATATGCTGTTAAGAGAGAGACCCTGACTCTCGTCCATCACAGCTCCACCCCATACATCAACATTTACTTGTGTTGCTCTACTTTAGTGACATGGTGTCTGCCACATACATAGCCTTCTGACGCTAGACCTGTAGCTGTGTTAAACCTGCTCTCTGACCATTGCTCAATCAGACCGTCTGCCCCCTTGGCCTCTGTCACCCTATCAGGAGCTCAGTAAATCTGGCCCCTGCCAACCAATCCAAACCTTGCCAGCATTAGTTTCTCCATGACCTTTGACATTGGCCTTGGTGAGCAGCACAAGTTGAACTGTCTGCGGCAGCGAGGGACCTGAAAAGCATCATGGGATGGATTGGGAAAGTATACTGAGTTTTACCCTGCCATTGGTACGATCGGCTCCAATACAAGTAAATGTGATCTGTGTTGTCAAATGAAAGACACCCTTTGTCTCGTTGGCCACTTTAGGCTAATTATATGCAGCCTGCAGCACAAGTTTCCACATCAGAACTGTAGTGATCCCATTTGCACTGTATCCAGGCATTACCAACTGCACCAGTAGATAACATGTTAAGCCTGTTGAGGCCAACAGTCCTACATGGCTATTTTGTATTAGTCTGGAGATGAGTCGGAAGTGAAAGGCACTTAATTGACAAGATGATTTAACCGTGTCTTGTCAGTGTCTCGCGCAAGTTCATCAGCTTCATTCGTTCCCCATTCAGTTGAAATTTAGATCTAGAATGCGTCCGGGCAGTGCACTGTGGCCTTAAAGAGCACAGGCATGAACTTCAGTTCATACACAAGTTAGACACATATTCTGTCACCTGATTTGTTGATGTTAAAGATTTTCTGTCATTAGTTGTAATTTTATAAGTTTTGTTGTACATTGGCCCAGAGGCTTAATTGCACTTAATTTATGCCGGTAAGATGACACTCTGACAGTTTTCCGTGTATTCATATATTTTATATGTAATTGTTGTGTATTTGGCACATATTATATGTAATAGCAAGAATCAACCTGGTCTTGCACTGTAAACCAAGTGTACTTGACAGCAGCAGCTACGTCCTGCAGTAGTTTATTATGGAACAGGCATCACGTCTTAGATAAGACTGTTTTGAGTGTCAATCCACCGAGCATAAATTAATCTTTGACAGGCAGACTTTTTTTTGTGGCCACCAGTCAGTCCAGTCTGAATCTGTTTGCTTTAACTGTGTTTTTCTTGTAGGAATTTGCTCTCTCTCATCCACCGAATGATCGAGTTTGTGGTGCGTGAAGGCCCAATGTTTGAAGCCATGATCATGAACAGAGAAATCAACAATGCCATGTACAGGTAAGGGATACTGCACATCAGGAATTTATTGATTATCGTTATAGCGGTTAAAATGCAGAGTTATGATGCCTTTACTTTGTTATTCCTCCAGGTTCCTTTTCGAGAACCAAAGCCCGGCACACGTGTACTACAGATGGAAGCTGTACTCCATACTACAGGTTTGATTTCTATGTTAAATTAATGTTTCAGTTCAGCACAAAATGTCAGTGCAGCACAGATGGAAGAACAAATCATAGTCCTGCAGGTTTTTATTTTGATATTTACTGTAAAATGTGGCTTTCAGGGTGAAGCACCAGCCAAATGGCGAACAGATGACTTCAGGATGTTTAAAAATGGTTCTTTCTGGCATCCACCTCCTCTTAATCCATACCTCCATGGTCCTTACGATGATGGGGAGGAAGAAGAGGATGATGAGGACGGCGTCAGGAAAGGCAGCTTGAAAGAAGAGTAAGACTCATAATGTTATATATATGTGAAACTGAGTAATCGTATTTTATTTGACTGTTGTGTTCCAATCTGCTGTTACTGATCACTTGTCATCCCTCTCTGCAGCGAGCGGGACAAACTAGAGGAGATGCTCCGTGCTATGACTCCCAGGAGAGGAGACATCGCAGAGGCCATGCTGTTTTGTCTCAATCGCGCTGAAGCTGCTGAGGAGATCGTGGAGTGTGTCACCGAGTCTCTCTCCATCCTCAAGACCCCTCTTCCCAAGAAGGCAAGTCACAACACAGAGCTCTGCTGCAAAAAGAAGGCCAATATCTGCAGTGAATGTCAAATACTGTGGAAGACTGCTGCCTAAAATGTTTTGATATTAAATTAATTTGTATTTTTCTCTTTAACATTTCAGATTGCAAGGTTATATCTTGTTTCTGATGTGCTGTATAACTCTTCTGCCAAAGTAGCCAATGCCTCATACTACAGAAAATAGTAAGTTGTTTAATACATTTTATTATTTTAAATGTATATTAACATTAAGGTGTTTAAGTCAAGAGTCGTTTCTAATTGATAAACAACACTTTCCCTTCTCTCAACAGTTTTGAGACAAAACTCTCCCAGATTTTCTCAGACCTCAATTCAACATACAAATCAATACAGGGCCACCTTCAGAGCGAGAACTTTAAGGTACCAAATGTCATTCACATCTTATTCAGTAAACTTACCATGTTTGATAATCTACATAATAAGAGCCTCAGGTCACTCAATCATCTTTGTCTTGTTTCCTTCTTCGTGGCAGCAACGAGTAATGTCGTGTTTCCGGGCCTGGGAGGACTGGGCCGTGTATCCCGACCCGTTCCTCATCAAGCTGCAGAACATCTTTCTGGGTCTAGTTAATCTCACGGTAGAGAAGGAACCACCTTGCGTCATTGTGGAGGTACGATATGTCTCAATAAAATCACCACTGCAGTGCTTAATGAAAACCAATCCCATCAAGTACCAACAAAAATCTAAAAGTCTTCTCTGTCCCAGGTGGAGCCACCAGAGGACATCGATGGGGCTCCGATAGGCGAGTATGTAGATGGGAGTCCACTGGAGGATGTGGACGGAGTGCCAATTGACGGAGGGGCCATTGACGGGGCACCTATTGATGGAGCCCCCCTGGATGACCTGGATGGAGTTCCTATCAAGCCCATGGAAGAAGACATAGATGGAATACCTTGTGAGTGGCTGCTCTAACCTTTTTATATTGGTGGTGATGAGGATCTCAGTTTTAAGCTTTGTACCGTTTGCACCTCTTGAACTGTGACAGTGACAAGTTTATTTTCTTGGTTTTGTAGTCGATCAATGTAAAGAAGCGGCCTTCAAGGTGGCACCTTCTAAGTGGGAGGCAGTGGACGAGTCGGAGTTATCATCTCAAGGTGAGACCTTTAGGTGGCAAATTATTCAGCTGTAATGTAAGAAAACGTCGCACCTAAATTATATTGTCTGTATAGAATGATTGTCATGCATGTGAAGCTGCATTTACCACGGTGCTGTTACCTAATCACCTCCTTTCTCTTACTCAGCTGTGACGACCTCCAAATGGGAGGCGCTGGAGCAGCCAGAGCAAACAAAAAAGTGAGTCGTGTTTGTGCACTTTGCAGATAACGATCTCTTACACTACATTTCCTTTGGTGCGCTCATGTGACTATAACCCTGATAAATTGTTTTCAACTCTGAAGAAACGAGGAGGACAGTGATGAAGACGTGCGGAGCCCTCGCTCAGACGAACATCAGAGCTTCTCCAATCCCACGAGAGATGATTCAGATACTAAGACCAAGATATCTGAAATGAATGAGGAGAAACGCACCAAGCTCAGAGAGATCGAGGTACTTTACAACCTCTGCAAGCCTCCATTCATCTGACGGCACATATTCTGTGTTTTGTATTCACAAGGAATAGTTTTGACCCTTTTCTTTTCTTCGTGGTTTTTATAAAGGTTAAGGTCGTGAAGTTCCAGGATGAGCTGGAGTTCGGGAAAAGGCCAAAGAAGTCGGGTCAGAGTATTCAGGAGCAGGTGGAGCATTACAGGGAGAAACTATTACAAAAGGTACTGAAATAAACCCTGCTAATGTAACCAGAGAGGATACTTAATACAGAAAAGAATATCTCAAATGAGGTTAATATATTGTTTGTCTTTACTAAAGGAAAAAGAAAAGGAGAAACTTGAGCGGGAAAAAGAGCGGGAGAAGAAAGAGAAGGAGAAAGCCGATGCTCGGTTGAAAGACTTGAAGAAGGAAAAAGAGAAGGAGGACACGCCAACCAGGAAAGAGAGGTGAGAGCCGTTAAGTGCAAAGTAGTTTCAGCTTCATCCACTGGTAAAGTTGTTCTATTGTTTTAATCTGCGCTTCATTAAATCTTTGGATTGGTCCCTATCTGACAGACACACGTCCTCTGTGGTTGACAGGAAGCGGCGCCACAGTGGCTCCCCCAGCCCGACACGGAGCAGCAGCCGACGGGGGCGCTCCTCCTCGCCTCGCTCGGAAAGATCCGAACGTTCCGACCGCTCGTTCCCTAAAGACACAACCTCCCGCTCCACCCACAAAGACTCCCCCCGAACCAGCAGCAAAAAGTCCTCCAAGAGGTAAGAGAAGAAATCCAACATTACTACGACAGATTATTATCAGGGCCATGGTGAGGACAAATAAAGTGTGAGATTGAGAATAAAGTTGTAATTTTAAGAAGACAAAGTTTTATTGGAAGTAAATTGGAATAGGATCCAAATTCTTGAACCAATCAAATTATTTCTTGAGAAACTGTTTCATGCAGATGTAACAGTTTCTTGCACAATGATATTGAATATTAAGTTATTTCTGAAACTTGTTTTAAAGTATAACTTCCACTTTCCTCATTTTCTCTCAGACTCTTAATATTTTGGATTTGTTCTAAATCTATTCTCAATCTCCTTTGAGTGGCTTTAATGTCATATTTTAAAGCTTGATGCTGGTTTGTACCTGACTGTAAACAGTAACTACAGTGGTGTTTGTGGGGTATTGATGTAATCGAAGTATCTGTGTCTGTCCCACCAGATCTCCTTCATTACCGCGCACACCCAAACGATCCCGGCGGTCGCGCTCCAAGACGCCCAAGAAATCAACTAAGAAGTCCCGCTCCAAATCCCGGTCTCCTCACAGGTCTCACAAAAAATCAAAGAAGAGCAAACACTGACATCTTTTAGTTTTTCTTTTTCTTTCTGGAACCTCTCCTCCTCTCCTCTCTGCGCCGTGTTGTATAAAAGATTGAGTGATTTGGCAGCGGAAGATCTCTGCCCAGATGTTAATGTATAGAAAATGAAGAGCGCAGGCTGCTGCATGGGTTGCCATCTGGTGTATCAAATGGATGGGGGCCATTGCTGTTTTATATTGTACAAAAAAATACTGTGCTTGTGTGTCCTGATTCCCATCCGCCTCCCAGTGGAATTCATCCATGTGGTAGACCACTCCCATACCGAGTGTGACGACAATAGTCTTACAATAATGCTGTCATTTTCTGTTTTTGTAGTTCACATTAAAAATAATTCCTAATAAACCAGTTTCATTTTTAATCAAGTTTCATGTTTTGACAATCAGAAAATGTTTCTTAAATTTACATTTAGTGCATTTTGGCTATATTACATATTTCACATGAGTTATTGGAATCTTTTTTTTAAAGGCAGCATTTGGTTAAGGCAAAAATTGTTCTGACAAACATCAGGCTGGTGTGATCATTACTTCACAGTTTGGCCTGAGTCTTCTTCAGCTGATCCCTCAGCTCCAGGTGAGCGATGGAGGAGAGATGAACCTCATCAGGTCCGTCAGCGATGCGCAGAGTCCGCACGTAGGAATACCTGAGCAAGAATATCAGCATCAGGAAGATTCATTTGAGCGTCTAAAAGATAAATCTTAAAACGTATTGGATACATTTAGACAGCTCTTAATTATGGTAAAATTCATTTAAAGCTACTGTCTCTGATTATCCCTCATCTGTCTTTCTTGAACTGGATCTTAAATATCATTCATTGTGGCCTTTATGTAAAATATAATACTCACATCTGTGCCAGTGGGAAGTCTCCAGACACACCAGCGCCTCCGTAAACCTGGATCGCACAGTCCACCACCTTACAGGCCATTCTGGCTGCTGCCACCTTGATCATAGCAATCTAAGGAGCAGAAAATGAAAGGGGAAATAACGGAGCTAAATTTGCATTATTAAGTCACAGCATCACATCTGACTGAACAGTATAAATCTGTTAAATCAATCGACCATGTTTTCTCACTGCAAAAACAAGTTTGCTATCATCTTAGCATGTACTTTAAAAGTATATAATACCTTGTAAGATGTGTATGTAGGATTACCAGCCTTACCTGTTTGCGGGCAGCCCGACTTCCCACTGTATCCAGTGCCTGTGCAGCATGTAGAGTCAGCAGACGTGTTTGTTCAATCATGAGACGACACTCTGCGATCCAGTGAGCAACGACTTCCTGGACAGAGAGAACACACAGACACTTTCCTCAAGTTGTATCTAAAACTCTTCACCACTAGGGGTCATCAGTGGGAAAGTGCTCAGCCTGCTTCCACAGGAATCTCAGAGGGGATGATCCCTTACATGTTGGTACAGCTTCTTTCCAAACGTTTGTCTGGTGGCCGCTCGCTGGCAGAGCAGCTCCAGAGCAAACTCTGCCAGGCCGACCGCTCTCATACAGTGGTGCAGTCTGCCCGGTCCCAGACGGCCCTGAGCAATCTCAAACCCCCTCCCTTCTCCTGAGAATGAGAACACAGGGGGCGGGGGGGGACAGCAGAGACACGTTAGGGATAATGTTTCCGCCCTGGTGACCTCATGAACATAATCGTTAAGATCACTTTATGTCCAAACACAATAAAGATAAGGTTTCATATCTGTGGCTTTACAGGGGACGTGTGCTTCTTGAGAAGGAAACAGACCACGCAGCAGTGAGGTCTCACCCAGAATCATGTTGCAGGCAGGGACACGCACGTTTTCAAAGTGCACTTCGAAGTGGCCTCCGTGGACGGCATCTGAGCACCGACACAAGAGGAAAGTTTGAAGAATGTTTGAATGGTAAAAATACAAACTAAACAGTATGAAACCCACCGTCCTGTCCGAACACAGTGAGAGGTCGGACTTGTTTTACACCGGGTGTGTCCATGGGCACGAGGATCATGCTGTGTTGGCCGTGCCTGAGAAACACATTCATAACAAAAAGGGAACGAACACTATTTAATCCTCAATAACTATTCTACTAGTTCATGCTGCTCAAATTAATGGTGAGAATCTACAACCGGACTTATTTCACACGCTCTTTTCCAAACGGTTGGGTGTGTCTGAACGTGAAGGTGTGGTTGAATAAATTACTCCCCATTAACATCTTCAACACATGTAGCTGATGAGCTTTTGGATAAAGATCAGTCCGCCACAAGCGTCAACAAGATTTGATTTAATGCCTCGTGATACATCAATCATTTGGCAGGGTGGTTTAAAATGCAAGTGCATGCTGGGAAGTGCACTCCGTCCCTGAGTAGAGTCCACCTCCATTACAATAGTAATATAACAGAGGGAGGTTAACGGGTGAGAAGTGCAAAGGTTTCGCAAACAAGTAGCACAGCAGCATTTCAATGGAAAACAATAAAAAAAAAACAGAAGACGGGAAAAAGTGTCTCAAACACCAGAGGAGGGAAACAAACATGAAACTGCTCCTCTGACCTGCTGCCAACATCTGGAGAAGGGCCCCTGCACATCACGATGGCCACTTTGCATTGAGGATTTCCAGCACCTGCAGGGAACAGACAGAAACACTGAGGTTAATTTGTGTTCCAGTCTCCTCGATGTTGGGATTCGACAAACAACAGGGACAAACAACTTTTCACAGTTTGAGTTTGTCCTTAAACTTCCCGAGACCGGAGTGTGCGGTCGGAAACTGAGAGGCTGTGACAGATTGACGGCATCGCAGCCACAGGTTCATATTTTCACCCGTAGTAACTCTCAGTTTGTCATTTAAGAGATTTTCTTTGTTGGAGAGAAGTTGAAACTATGAGTTGTACCTGGTAAACATAATTCAAAAACGTACAAACACTGTCCAGAGCTCCCACTAGAGGGCGAGGTCATACAGACACACAGCAGTATTAATCAACTTTACAAGGTGTTAGACAGAGCAGATGCAGAGGAAGTGATGAAATGAATAACCAGATGATATTATTACGAAGGAGAGCACACACCTCCGCCGAGACCGAGCCCCCTTATGACACCACATTTAAATGCACTAGATACAGATTAGTGTTTGGATCCTGCATAAAATGTTCATTCATTCTCATTCTCATAAATATCCGCCATTTATATGGCGACGCCTGCGAGCTAGTTCTGGCAGGCAACTCGAGCTGCGCTGCGCCAATCACGTGACATACATCATGTGACATACATCATGTGATATACCTCAATCTCCACAACCATCTATAATACACACCCACCTTATCAGGTGGTCTATTTAACCAGAGAGACATTTCCCATCAACCCCTCTTGCTCGCACTGCTGCTGCAGTATGGCTACCTGTTGCTACAGTCCCTACACCACCCCAGCATTCACCTATAGGCCCAGCATCCACCTGTAGGCTCCAACGGGGGGTTACAAGTATTTGCTCATCACTCCCATCATTCCTGTGTAATCATATGGGGGAGTGATTAAGTTGGAGCCTAGACGCCAAACACTAAATCTGTTGTAATAAATATATTACATGATCAAACGTGAGTTGTCTGACAGAACTCACAATGTTCAAGAAAGTTAATAAAAATTTCGAACACAACATCCTTCCATCGAGTTTCATTGTAATCTGTCCGGTAGTTTTTGTGTAATCCTGCTTACAAACAAACAAACAAACAAACAAACAAACGGACAGGGGTGAAAACATAACCTCCCCGTGGATGCAATAAACTTTAATAACAGTCTATTCAGAAAAGATCTTGGTTCCCTAAGGCCCAGTTGAGGTGACCAATGATCTGCCTTCCTGTTTATATTCCTGTTCCAAGTGAAAAACACCTGTCCCCTGAGGACAGGACATATGGACGCCAGACAGCTACAGATGAGACATTTGATTATTTCCAGTCAAAGCTCATGAGACATAAGAACACAGTGGTTTTTAAACTCTCTGTGATCGCGGTTCGGGTTACGGTGCCTTCATTGTGGCAAAACAACATTTTCTCCACACCCAACTCCACCCAGAGTTCACGCACCATATACAAAAGCCTGTTTGGTTTTCCTTGTTAATTTAGTTTCCCTGTTAATTCCGCGGTGAGGTGACTCGACAGCCGTGTCCATACACGACTTATCACCACCGGAATGAAAAGCAGTAATTCATCTTCCTTTGAACGTGACATCCAAATATTTAGATTCTATGATGTTGAAGTTGTAAGAAAGTGTTTATGTCAGGATCGTGTGTAAAATGATATATGACGTGTAAACTGACGTCTCTTTACTTTACTAAAAAGGTTTTGTTTTATTTAAAAGGTTTTATACATCTAGTTCTAAATCAAAGTATTTTAATCTTTATACAGAAACATGCAGAGACGAGTGCAACATCTCTGAGGAAACTGAAATTGTATTGAAAAGAAGAACAAGCTAGAAAACTAAAATACTTAAACATTTCAAGGTAAAAGTAAAATAGAGTGATTTAGTCAGATGCAGATGTGAGTCAGGCTGGTAAACACCGAGCTGAACATTTCCCGCAAACCACACAATAAGTTCTGTAACTGGGACAAACTGCGGCGACCAGGAGACTCCCTGTGTGACATCACGAGTGGGAACCAGCGAGAGAGCAGAGCTACGTGGTGAGGAGCGTGTCGACAGCAGAGGGAGGCGGGACGGGGCCGAGAGGCAAAGGGATCAGTCACTTCAGTCCTGCAGGAAACACAGCTTTTCTCCTCAGGACTCATTACAACTGTTTGTGATTCTGAAAAACTAAACGGATTCTTAACAATCAACTTCACTAAGCAACTGACAGGAGGTAAGAACATCTCCCTACATTCCTGTTTTCTTAAAATACTTTATTATTTCAATAACAAAAACAAGCCAAACTCTGACTAGAAGAACAAACAGAAATCTTGAATCCACAATCTTTACCAGACGTGTATTAAACAAATAGAATGTTTTAACTATGTTGTTTGATTTCTGCATTTACATGGAAATGTATTGTAACTTGTGAAGTCAACGGTTCCCTTCGGTGCTAGAACAACAGTCAAAGTCCAGGATATTTTATGAGGTTATTATAACCACAGTGAGGTAATGATAACAAGCTAAACTGAGCCTGATGCATTTGTTTTGAGTGGTTTTGTTTTTATCTCATCACAGTTTCACTCTTGGTTTTCTGATCAGCAACCAAAGTCAATCGTTATCACTATAGTCTCTGTTGCTTTAGGTTAAAACTCTACTGTCAGAATAAAATGACTCTTTAACATTTTGATGTTGTATAATTTAAACGTAAATAAAAATGGTCACAACTAATAAATCTCATTTTATTACGATGTAAAAAGTGTGTTTAGATTTATATTGTTTGCAAAGTAGGATTACCTTTCCAATTATCCTCACATTCATCTTATAACTAAATATTAATTTACATTTGTCTATTTCATTTAATTTGTGAAGACCAAATAACAGAAAAAACAGCAACACAAACGTATTAACCCATTCCTCCTCTTGCATATGATGTGCAGCTGTTGACAGCAGGAGAATACTTGACATTTCTGTGTTCCCATGAACATCTGTTCCAAAATTCCTGCTCCTCCCATTTCGGAGATAATGACTCATTATGTAACGAATCTGGAAACGTTTCATAAAAATGACAAACTGTCATCTTTGTAATTAACACGTTTTAACAAAACATTTGTGAGATGCAAAATACACTGGTTTTTGGCCATGATTTATATCATCCGTCAATTTTGCTGTTGGATTTCTCAGTTTCCTACAAATGTCACGTGAATAGTAATAACATCTTCATGACCTAAAGTATTAACTTCTATTTAGTTGGATTGTGTTGTTTCCTCAAGGTTTTAATATATTGTTTTCCAAAGAGAATTATCTCTTTTGATCAGAGACAAGAGTCAACTTGTTCACACACACACACACACACACACAGCTCAGTATTTAGTGGTCCTCAGCAGACATAACATATGGAGCAAACAACTGTGAGGGTTTGTTAACAATACAATGAGTCTAGATGCCTGTGGCACCAGTAAAAAGCAACATCCTGGGATTTGAATCTGTTGAGAGACCTCGGTTACACCCGCGTGTCGTCCTCATCTCTCCTCCCACATAGTTCCTGTCATTCCTCAGCTCTTGACGCTCTCCTATGGGCCAAATGCCGATAATCACTCAAACAGAGGAACTTGGAGCTGCGGACATTGATCACGGTATCCAACAAAATTAACACTATCTGAATTCAAAGGGTAATTAGAGGATCGGTGGGTCCTCTTGTCTGCTTGTCATCCCTCAGAGCTGTTTTCACTGGGGTTATTCAAGCCAACACACATGGCTTAGGCCATTAGGGAAGCCACGCAGGAGAGATTCCTCTGATGCACCAAACAGAAACAACCTCTCTGTCCTGTTGCAGAGGAGCTCACGGTGATTTGATCTCGTTCTGTGACACAACACAATAGGCTGATTATTTGTTTCATAGTGTGAATCACAGCATGAGGAATTAAAAAAGAGCAAAGTGAAATGTTCTCAAATTTGAAAGTAAAAGGTACCTTCTTTTCCCCCGTACAGAAAAAAACAAAACAATGGAAAATGTCTCTTATCACGAGGACGAGGACTTCAACGACACCTATGATTACGATTATGAACACAGTGTCTGCGACAAAGAGACGGTGCGCTCCTTTGCCAGATACTACCTCCCAATCGTCTATGCCCTGGCTCTGGTGGTCGGTCTGGCCGGGAACACCCTGGTCGTGGTGGTCTACACATCGAAGCTGAGACTACGAACCCTGACAGATGTGTGCATCCTTAACCTCGCCATTTCCGACCTGCTGCTCCTCCTCACCCTCCCCTTCTGGGCCGCTGATGCTGTTCATGGCTGGCAGTTGGGTTCGGCAGCCTGCAAGATCACCTCCTTCCTCTACAGTGCCAACTTCAGCTGTGGGATGCTGCTGCTGGCGTGTATCAGTGTGGATCGCTACCGCGCAATAACCCAAAGTCCGTCAGGCAGGACTGGGACAGGTGCCCGGCTAAGGAGACAATGGCTCCTGGTGTGTGTGGTGTTGTGGGCTGTGGCCAGCTTTCTCGGCCTTCCCGAACTTATCTTCTCCAAAGTGAAACACTCTCACAACCGGATGGCCTGCACAGCCGTCTATCCCCATGGCATGGCCAGACCAGCAAAGGCGGCCTTGGAGCTGCTGGAGGTGACACTTAGATTCGTACTGCCTTTCTTGGTCATGGTGGTTTGCTACTGCTCGGTGGGCCGGATCCTGAGCCGGGCGGCCGGGGTGCGCAGAGACCGGAAGTGGCGCACCCTGCGGGTCCTGCTGGCTGTGGTGGCCGTGTTCCTGCTCACCCAGCTGCCCTACAACGTGGTCAAACTGTGCCGGGCGATGGACGTCATCTACATTGTGACCGACTGCGATGTCAGCAAGGCCCTGGACCATGCTCTCCAAGTGACAGAGAGCCTGGCACTGACCCACGCCTGCATCAACCCTCTCCTCTACGCCTTCCTCGGCTCCTCCTTCAGGGTTCACGTCCTCAAGACCGCCAAGCACCTCGGACAGAGGCTTAAGAGAACCACAAGACGCGTGAGAGAGGAGCCGGCTGTGGAGATTTCACTCAACACGTGCAATCCAATGCAATCCCAGTCTGGTTCAGAGGACCAAGACACAAGCACCTTCACTATTTAAAGCAACACTATGTTATTTTACTGAGCAACAGCGCCCCCTGCAGCCACACAGGGTGATAGCCCGAGCAATTAAGGGGTTTTCATGTCGAGAAAAAACAAAGCCTATCAATCTATTGAGTGCGCACTGAACTGAAACACAGCCATGATCCTTTGCTTCCTGAACCTGAAGAGCTGCTGCTGTAAAAATTCCACCAATCTCTGTTGAAAATTATTGATATTTGAAAAGTTTTCTCGCTGATTATTGGTAATAAACTCTGTTTTTAAAGACTTCTAAGTCTTTTTGAACGACCTAGAGTTCAGCATTACTCTTGAACTGATTCTGATCATTTAAGCAGTTGCTATCAGTCAGTACAACACTTCTTACAGGAGATCAAACCAACTCACTTACGTTACAGAGAACAGATAGTCAGAGTGAGCAGTGGGAACGAAAGCGGCACTCATCTCTGCCAGTGATCCACCAAACTGATTTTGAAGATGCTATTTGAAAGGTAAAGAAAAGTTGTACAGTGCTGCTTCTACTCATGACACATATATTTTCCTGTAAACACCTGTTGTATCCTTGTATATATGTTTGCACATCCTTTTTTATCATGTAAACTAGACACAATTAACAATGTACATTAATTATTAGTGTAATGAATATATATATAAAAGCATTGGGTGTACTGTATATGCTGAGCAACGAAGCAAAAATATTTTCTACAAATAAAGTTTTTATTAAATAAAGCAAAGATTATCTGTGTCATCTACATCTGTTAGAATTAAACTTTAAACAAATCCAATTCAACACAACAGTCTGTGCCTCTGTCCGTACAACCATCTGCATCCCATTGATCCCATTGATCCCATCCGATGGCTTTGTGTTGGGCTGGGACTTGACTGTACAGTTGTCGACCCATTGATTTAAAAAACAAAACAGATTTGGCGAATGAAGCCAGAGCAGCAAACAGCACGGGCGTGTGGCTCTCTTCAATTTCGAAGATGTTGAATAATGCATTTAAAATAAAGCTTGAGTGCATCTCATTGGTCGATCTATGTAATGACTAAACATTTCATACAGCAACACAATTGAGACTCTAATCTTTTCCCCTTTGGATCACCTCCATGTGACATTAGACTCAAGCAAACACTAACACCGCAGATCCACTGTGGGCTCATAGTGTTTGATGCTAACAGTGTTCAAACCTGTTTACACTGGAAGGGGATCATCTATATTCCTGACTCGCTCTTAACAAGCTTGAGACATAACAGTTTTCTTTGTATAGCATTCTTTCTGATTGCTTTCGGCGTCTGACAAATGAATGCACTGTAATTTGCAGTACCTGGAACTTCTGCTCCTTCCACTGTAATGCCTCCCAGTTTGGATCTGTGGGAGCTCGACACCGTGCCATAAACACACCAGGTGTGTCTTCTTACTGACACAAAAGGTGAGGCTGAGTTTGTAATAGTTTCTTTGGTATTAACGGTATCAAGTTTCATCTGACAAAGCAAACAAGGAATTTCTTGTGTGACCCAATTTAGTCATTAATCAACAAGCCATCACAGGCTGTACCTGTACACCAACACAAACGCCATACTCAAAACAGCAAACTTTAAATCAAAGTTGCAACTTTACAATATAACATATAATCTTAATTGTTATATTTAGCAATTTGAACTATGCCTGACGAAAGCCAAAGTTATAAAGACCTGCATGATGATTCCTGCCTACAATGTTGAACATGTGGGCATCGTCTGTGCTTCTGTCTGTAAATACAAGTGCCTACGGCTGAGAGATTACTGGTCTGGGAATAATTGCAGCACATTATCCGGCCCATGGGACAGTCCCACTGCTTCCACACCACCGAGCACAGGACCTCCCGCCCCGGTGCTCAGAGTTTAGCAGAAACAATTCTACACAGAAGGGAAAGCAAAGAAGAAAACTGCAGACTGTGGTAGAGTGGGAAGAGTGTCGCCAAGTAATTTTCCAGAAAGTTTAGGCTAAAGCAGGAGATTAGTTGTACAAAGAAATCTAGTACGACCTAATGTGGGTACTGCTGTGTAATTATCAAAATGACTGAAAGAGTGTATACACCCGAAAGGAGCTCAGTTGTGTTCATACCTCTGCCAAGGCCCCACAGTCCCCTTATGAAACCAGATTTAAACTCTATATATTACATCCCGGATTTTTAGTTCTTGTATAATCTCATTTACAATCAAACAAACAGACAGGGGTGAAAATATAATCTGCAGCCGAGAAGTCTTTACTTTGTTTTTCTCTACGGCAACAGCTCTGTACAAACAGATCCACAGATCCTCCTTCAGGGGGACACGATGCGCCGGCTGCCAAGCGCCTTGGACGGCGTGTAGGGAAACACCACTGACACGTCAGTGAGGAACATCTGATAGCTCGAAGGAATGCTTTACCATAGCAAAACGTAATCTCCAACACAATCCTACAGATTCTTAGTTTTGCTTTTGCTTTTGCTGGAACGTGAGGCTGAATTAAGTGTCAAGACAAGACCGTCCCATTTCCTCTCCTGCAGAATACAGTTTGACAGAAGAGCAGCCACAGGTCACAGTGAGGAGGAAACATTCCTTCCTAACAGAGAGATGTATTCATAGTGGCAGGGGACATTCACGAAACCCCAGTAGATTAGCTTTCTACTCCAGGAAATATCACTTGAGAGAATAAGGAGAATTGTTCAGAATAGAGACGTACAGCATGACTCACACAGAATCTCAAAGTGGAAATTTGGTTCATTTTCCGTAAAAAGATATCTGGGCTGAAAAAAAAATAAAAACCCAACAACAAAAACAACAGACCACTGTTTTCCATTAAACTGGAAGTCAAAAGCTCGGGCCAGATGTGTGTGAGAGGAAACATCTGGAATATCTTTCAACTCAAAGTGTCTGGAGAGGTGGGCGATGAAATGTCAAAATACTTCCACGAGCTTTTGGATATTTTAATGATGTCAGTAAAACCCTAAACATTTTAGGGCAGCTCTTCCAAATCCAACTGTTTTGTTTTAGTAATTTTAACAAGACCCAATGGACCAATCAAATTTATAGAGACGCTCAGCAAAGACTTTACAATTTAAATCCAAAGAATACTGACGCACACGTTTGAGAAAAACTTAATGAATGTGTGCATGCAGATGTTTTGCTGTTTGATGGTTTTATTTTGACTTAAAATCACATTAACATTTATCTGAAGTCCTTTTTTAAAATCCTAAATCACAAACAAAGAGCGATCAGTAACTGCACGTGGTCTTTTACTCACAGGTCTGACACGAACTTTCCAAGAATTCCACAGATCCAAGAGTTTGTAAAGTTATTAAGAAAGTTGTTTATGTGTTCTGACTCATCTGCACTTTGGATGACCATATGTCAGCAGGGTGGGTCAGCATTTAACTTTGGTACAGAAACATCTTGGTTTAAATATAAACCCAACCCTTTCCCTGAACATAATGGTCCTCTCTGATTTACTCTTTGAAAAACATTCTCTTGTTTGCTCACAAAATGGTTTAAAGTAAATCAAGACAGACATAAAGAGTGCTTTTTTATTTGTCTTAAGCTCCCTCCTGGTATGTTTGGACCGAAATGGACGGGGAAAAAAATCTGCATTCTTGGTGTTGTACAGATTCTTTATTCGTTATAATAGAAACAGACTTACCACTGCTCCACCATTTCTTGCCGTTGATGACGTAGTGGTCCTCATCCCTTTGGACAGTGCACTCCATGTTGGTTGCGTCACTGGAGGCCACATCGGGCTCTGGGGACGACATGACAGGTCAGGTTTAAACTCACAAAATACCAAATCCTGCACCAAGTACAACAAACAATTAGACTCTAACAATATCCAGACTGCAGAAAAGTGCTTCGTGTTGAATCTTTTCCCAAAATCTAAATTTTGGATTCCAGCTTTAACCACATCCAGAGAGTCGGATATAAATAGAGGAGAAACACTACATCTTCATACCTCAACTGTACCGCAGATGAGTCTTAACAACGTCAGACTCGGACATTGTTTATCAGCACAAGTTGGAGGTGCCTCTCCTCGCAGTGTAACAAACCAAACAAACTGCAGACAAAAAAAATTCCCCAAGCGCTACTAATCTCCATGTGTGTTTATGAAAACCGCAGGGAGGTTCACACCCACTGCAATCACCTCTGGCATGCCGCTTTTTCCAGGCTGAGTGGAAACCAAATTGGAGGAAAAACAGGGAGAAATACTCACTGTGAGGGTTTGTTGTTTGATAATTCGAACAAGACTACTTACAGTCGGTAGAAAACATGCCGGGTGAAACCTCATCAACCCCTTCTTTGACAGGAAACCACAACACATGCTTTGAAAACTAAACTTTAGCAGTGCCAAGTAACTGGGCAAGGAATGGGTTCTGATGGGTACAGACAAATTCTACCATGTTGCATCCTTAACATTCATTTTGGTTTTGATAGGTACAGGATGACAGTTTTCTAAAAGATGCCTTAAGTCTACAACAGGTACATAATTTCTTAAATATTCTTAAGCTTTGAACTTAACTTCCATATCTCTACTAATTCTACTGTGTTGCAGCCCTAATAAACTTATTTCAATAAAAAAAACATGTCCCTACTCAACAGTTATGTCCCAACCTCCCTCACACAACTGTATTTAATAACCGGGCTTCAGGGTGTAACACAGCACTTGGTTGACTGTGCTGAGGAACAAATGACTTAATGCTGTCCTCTGATAGTGTACTGGAGACAGTGCCAATTGAAATGGACCTCTGCTGCTTCTCATTATCATCGGTTCTGAAAATGCCCCTGCAGATAAAGCCGGTTCTCTGGGATCTGTGTCCATAAATGTCAATTCACAGGCCAGAAAGGAAAAACACCACGACCCCACAACACAAGGCTCTCATCTTGAAATGACGCAGATGTACACAGTCATGGAAAATACCTGTCATACAGAAACAGGAGCGGATCTCTCCTCTGAGCAGAGGCTCCAGCCATCTCCTTTTCTGCTCATCACTGCCAAACATGTGCAGCACCTCCATGTTTCCTGTGTCTGTGGAGAAACACAACACGCCATCTTATCGTAAATGAAGGCATTCATTTGAAAACGAAATGCTCTCCAAGGTCTTTAAAACACAAGTGTAACTCATTAAAGACATTTGTATTGAATAATTAGATTTTTATGTTTGCAGATGAGTAGAAACATGTTTTTGTTCTCGAGTTGACATGTTGAGTTTAACCTCATGTTATCCAGAGCATGAGAAAACACACATGATCTATGCTGTGTATACAAACAGCAAGGTTGTCTTGTATGTACAGTCGTGTGACAGACAACTATATTGACCATGGCCTCTGAATGATCATGAATCTGTCTACATGTAGGATGTTTCACCAGGAGCTTGGCAGTTAAAGACTTCGGGGGCAAAGAGGCAACGTCCAGTTTCCTCTGCGATGTAGGCATAGTCCAGCTGACTGAGGCCGCTGACCGCCGGCAGGAATAGGTTCCATAGCCCCGCCTCCCGCGCTTTCACCTGTAGAATGAAAAGGGAACAGATACGTGCTATCACAGAGTCTCTGCGTGCACAGGCTGAACGCCTCAGTTAAAGTACACGTTAGTAATGACAAGTTCAAACATAAGGAACAGATCATTAATTAAGAACCAGTGCTTTTGTTTAATTTAAACTGGCAATGATAGATGATGGCGTGTGTATGACTCAGAAGGGAGGTGCAGTGTTTATACAAAATCAATGTTGCCCTAATTCGGCTGCTTTGATACTAGACTACTGCACTGCTTTTTTCATATATTGATAATATTTATGCAAGGCGTCTGTGGAAAAACAATTAAAGATAAATAAGGATGTGACAATATATCCTGAAATACCTTTAGATCTTCTATTGTTTGGGGAGTGTGCCACCTCTGGGAGGACTGAGCGTGTTTGGAATAGTACTCTGCAACTTCCTGTGAGGAAAAAAGTTAACCAGTAGATAGGTAAAATAAGAACAGTAATCTTAACCTTTTCTTTCACAAATAAAAGCAAAAAAGATCTGCAAAGACATCACGACACTAAGAACACGGTGATGCCAATGATTCTGTTCTCCGTGTTCTGACAAACTCATGTCCAATATCGATCATCCTATCAGACAAGTGTCTCTTCGAATCTTAGGAGGCACTGACCTCCTGAGCAGGAAGCACGAATTGTGTCATGAAGTCTTTGACTTGCTGGAGAACAGCCTGACCTCTAGCCGTCTGCAGGAAAAGCCGGTTTTCTGTCGGTCCTGTGAGAGACCTGGCAATAAACACACCTCACACATTCAAAAGACATGAGGGAACACAGGAAGCAGCAGCTGGACACCAAATTCCTTTGGCTGGCTTGAGTTTACTCAGCAGGTGGAATCAATCTGTACTCTGGCCTATAACAGCACACAGAATAAACATTATGCTCGTATCAAATTATATTGATTCTGATATCAGTACATTCATTCACATTTAAACAATTGTATCTGCAACCAACCCATGTGCAATTTGCAAGGCAACCTCAGCCAAGGGCTCCACACACTGACCGAACTGGTCTGCATTGGGAGCACTGGCATTGCCCAGTAGGTGGCGAGCGTAGACTCCCTGGGAAACAGAAGAGAAGAAAAAAAAGAGACATCGATTCATTTTGTTTCCATTGTTTTTCTCTGTGCATTTCAAGTATCCCATTTAAAACTATTACTAAATGAAATGTATTTACATGTATATATACAGGGGAAATAGAGATAGCTGTGCTTGACACATACACAGGGAGACGCACCTGGGCAATTCCTGCCATTTTAAAGAAAGACAAGGCCACGTAGAAATTCAACTGTGGCAAAGCAGACGGGATCCCCCGGCACCTGCAGTAAATGGAGATCAGATCACCCACAGTTGGAACACCTGCTCATTGGTTGGAGAGATGGGAGATGGGAAAGGCACGATGACAAAAATTGTAAATTCACATGCGTATGATCACGAAAATAAATTTGAAACAATTCATTTTCGGCCCAGTCATTTTCACTAGCTGTTAAATCCTGCACAGTTTTCATTACCTTCTATTCCTTTCAAGCTGCCTAATGTGTTGATAACGTTGAGGCCTGGGGGCCAGTAGTGAGGCATTAGGAAGTAGGCCAGGTCTGCCAGAGGCTGCCCAGTGGTAGACAGCTCCCAGTCCAGGACTGCTATCACACGAGCCTGATTACAACAAACACACTTTGTTAAGTTTTTACTGTTAAATGCATCAAAGCGGTAAAATAACTAAGAAGCTATACCTCTGTTGGATGGAATATCAAGTTATCCAATCTATAATCCCCATGGACGAGCGTGACCTCATTGTCATTGGCTGGCAAATTCTTCATCAACCAATCAGACAGTTCATTCATGGCTGGAATGTCTCTGTGGGCTGCTGCAGTGTACTGCTTTGTCCAGGTGGACACCTTTAAAGAACAAAAGCAATATTGGAACATTAACTTTATGTTTTCCAGATTAGATATATAAAGATATTTTGATGTACGGAGGACAAAGTTTTATCTCACCTGTCTCTTGCAGTAGCCGGCTCCTCTTCCATATCCTTCTAGGTTCAGTGATGCCACGTCCAGCGAGTGCAGCTTCGCCAACACTTCCACTGCAGCCACATACAGAGCAGTTCTCTCTACTGGACTCATTCCAAGGAGACGAAGATCCCTGAATATACGCCCCTGGTTAAAAGAGATAAACAATAGTGGATATTTTTACATGTGATTCTTTTCCCACTTCTTGTCATTGCACAATTGTAAATAGTCTTTCGAAATTCCGCCCCGAGGGCAAAACCTCAAAGCTAAAAATATACCTTCACATGCTCCATCATGTAGAATTCTGTTCCAATGACATCAGCATCAGTGCAGTGTAACAGAGGCTGAGGGACAGGGAAACCAGCGGAGCACAGCGCCCTCTGCACCCGGTACTCCCTGTCTACCTGCAAACAGTCACACAGGTAAACCACAATGCCTAATGTTAGCTTCAAGATATTTGGGTTAGAATCAATTTCAGACATCACTGTATTCTAAAACTGTAATTCTGTACTACATGAATAAAAACTTCAGACAGTCTTCTGTTGGTGCATCTGTGATCCATTGATTTATCTGTTCTTTCACAGAAATTGTCCTGAAAAGCTGCAGTTTAAATCAGTATAACTAAACATAATCAGAAATATATCACATACATTTTCAGCAGTTATTTACAGCAATATTATATATGGATAAAAGTGTACATAAATGTAATGGAGGAAGAAGTATTTGTCAAAGTCAACTTTATTGTCCAGGACATGGACGGGATTGAAATACATTTTCTCTCTAATCCCCGGTGTGAACATATATATATATATATATATATATATATATATATATATATATATATATATATATATACAGAACATATAAGTAAGCATAATAATAAGTACTCATAACATAGTACACAGTACGACCGTGAGCAGTCATAGAGCACACTGGGGTTAGGATGAGAGTAGTGGAAACTGGAAGAGTGCAAGAATACCTATCTTACAATGCAAAAGCAGTTTATTTATAATGTGGATTTTACAGAAACACATATGTTTACTTCTGACACTTCATCGCCAAATAACCTGAAGCGACTTCCTCCGTCAACAAACCAAAGGAAGGGACAGTCTCCCTCTACTGGAGAGATGATGTTCGCCCTGGTTTTATGGACCTAACTTAGTAATGATTAACTCGCTAAACTTTACCTTGTGTGCCCCTGGCAGCAGCTCACCCGGGGGCTTCTTCCTGAGGACATAGCTCTTTGACGGTGTCTCTATCAGGAAGGTCGGGTTTGACTGACCAGCGCTGGAGGGACAACAACAAGCAGTTAGCATGTCCTCAGTAAAACGGCTGAAATATGAGCTTCCTGTTCCCGTGTCTGACCTGAACTGCCTGACAGCGAGTGTGGCAGCATTCACGCTGACGGACAAATAGTCCTGAAGTCTGCCCACGTTGAATTTGTGTTGTTGTCGCACGGGAGTCGTCAGCTCGTCCATGTCTCAGGTAGACTGGTCGGTCGCTTCCGGGTGCGGCTGTGTTTACAGTCGAAGCGTGTACTACGGTGGCCGAGCGAGCTCAACGCGCTGTACATTAAGAAAACACACGCAAATAGAAAAACACGTGCAAACCAGGTATTTGTTACCACTGGAGCTAATTTTAAACAAGTTCATTATTTCATCTTACTGCTCCCATATTTCCTTTCGTTCTACTACAACCACATGTTTACAGACATCTTTAAACCGTATCGTTTCTGTATTTGATCACCGAATATAAGCTAGAAGGTTTTGCATGAATTTTACATGAAACACGACAGCCTATTACAGAAGAAACATATTACAGTTGTTCATATTTTATTTAAATACAATAATTCGACTGTCAACCTCCTCGAAAGACTCTTCAAATAATCTCCAGCGACGTAGGATCCATTCTAGGTATGCGACCGGGTTTCCTGCACGGACGATGTTGACAGGAGCACGCATCCTGACAGCTGATTCGAGTTCTGTGGACGTGTACTTCCAGAGCCGCTTCTACCTCCTCTGTCGTCCCCTCGGTTCCATATCCATACTGACTATATTTCAATTGACGTTGTTTGACGTTTTGTGTTTTTGAACAATGGCGACGGTGGAGGAGCTAAAGCTGCGCGTGAGGGAGCTGGAGAACGAGCTGATCAAGTGCAAGCAGAAGCAGGTCTCCATGGAGGAGGCGCTCCACAGACCCAGGATCGACAAGATGAGCGCGGAGGTTGTGGACTCCAACCCGTACAGGTGGGTTCTCTCTGCTGCTTGTGTTATTTAAAATATTTTGATGTGTTTCTCTGAGTGTCGATCGCAGCTCGCGGGGGGGGGGGGGGGGGGGGGGGGGGGGGGGGGGGCGACGCCGACGCCGACGCCTTGTTGTGAGTCACTACACATGTGGCAGCATCGTCTCATGGAGCTCGAGCTAACAGCTGCTGTGTTTTCATTGCAGTCGTCTCATGGCGTTAAAGAGAATGGGCATCGTGGAGGATTATGAGGTATGGTATCTGCAGTTCTAAACAATATTCTAGAAAGAGATCACTGTATTATTTTATTGTTATAAGGATTTGCAGTATTATTGTATTGTTATTATAAGGTACTGCAGAAGTAGAGTTTTTCACGATTAAACCTATTTCCAGAGTTCTTCCTCCTTTTTCACCCATTAATAACACTTGCTCAATGCAGGTTTTGTCACATGGCAACATTTAGATTTACAGGTTATATGATATTTGTGCTTTCTCATTCAAAAACTGACATTTTAGTAAAGCTACACAGATATTCAATCCCCAAATGACTAATGCAACTAGAAATTAGCGTATACCAGAAGACGTTATTATTCTTTATGCCAGTTTACTCTGCATGGATTGTTTCACTATTGACAGAAAATCCGGACATTCACAGTAGCTGTGGTTGGTGTTGGTGGAGTTGGCAGCGTAACAGCTGAAATGCTCACTAGATGTGGCATTGGTAAGGTAATACAACTGATTTAAATGACTTCCACCACGCTATCCCCATGGCCATTCATTTTGTTCCTCAGTTTTTTTTTTTTTGCTTGTGTTCTCACCCCTTCCTCTCTTCCTCCAGCTGATCCTCTTCGACTACGATAAAGTCGAGTTGGCCAACATGAACAGACTGTTCTTCCAGCCTCACCAGGCGGGCCTCAGTAAAGTGGAAGCAGCAGAACACACTCTTAGGTATACGTTAATTTGACAGTTAACACTTTTCCTCCCAAGCACAGACATTTGTTTTCTAATCCCTTTCGTGTTCCTCAACAGAAACATCAATCCAGATGTGTCATTTGAGATCCACAACTACAACATCACCACCATGGATAACTTCACTCATTTCATGGATCGCATCAGGTGGGCCTCACGACTCCTCATGTTCTAGGTCCCTCCTCTGTCCACACAGGGGAACAGGCAATCATGTGATCATTCTGTGTCTTCTTAGTCGTGGAGGGCTGGAGGAAGGGTTGCCGGTGGATTTGGTGCTGAGCTGCGTGGACAACTTTGAAGCCAGAATGGCCATTAATACAGTAAATACATCTTTGTCAAAAGAAAGTTGACCGTACATTCTGTATTCCACATAGTGCTTTTTAAATAATTCTGTTCCTGTTTCCAGGCGTGTAATGAACTGGGTCAGATCTGGATGGAGTCTGGTGTCAGTGAGAACGCCGTGTCAGGTCACATCCAGCTCATAATTCCTGGAGAGACAGCCTGCTTTGCTGTATGTACACACACAAACCCCATCACCCTTTTAATCCATAACAGTATATTGTAGTGATACAGTGACTGTAATTGAGGAATAAAGTTGTATTAGAGTTTTTAATAATCTCCTCCTCTGTTAGTGTGCTCCTCCCTTAGTGGTGGCAGCCAACATTGACGAGAAGACTCTGAAGAAGGATGGTGTGTGTGCTGCCAGTCTACCCACCACCATGGGTGTGGTCGCCGGAATCCTGGTCCAAAATGTTCTCAAGTAAGAAAATGTAATTTATAACCAACCAAGAAACTTGACAACATTAAATCCACGGGTGTAAAGCTTATGTTTTCTCTCGTAGGTATCTTTTAAAGTTTGGTACCGTCAGTTATTATCTGGGCTACAACGCCATGAAGGACTTCTTTCCCACCATGCACATGAAAGCCAACTCCCAGTGTAACGACCGCTACTGCAGGATACAACAGGAGGCGTACAAGGTTTGTGTGTGTGTGTGCTTGTCTACCGGACCAATGCTTGTTATACAGATTCACATATGATGCTGTGCCAGTTAGAAAACAGGAGTTAATGGCGCCTACCTGTGTAACTTCTTCCCTTTTAGAAGAGAGAAGCAGAGCGACCCAAGGTGGAAGTTGTAGAGGTGGAGGAGGAGGAGGTTGTTCATGAGGACAATGACTGGGGTGAGTGAGAAACTATTCCGGATAACGGTATCAGACATGCAACAAGTCTATTTATCCAGATTTTCCGTGTGCAACATGTTCTATTGCCTCACATATGTATTAACTCTAATTGTGCTATGCAGGTATTGAGCTGGTGTCAGAGGTGACTGATGCAGAGCTACAAGCTGCATCAGGCACCGTGCCTGACCTCCCAGAAGGCATCACTGTGGCTTACACCATTCCTACTCAGGTCAGGATTGTCTAAGATAACAATGCTTTTGATAATCTTATTAAATTGAAATATGTTGTGTATTAGTGACTTTTTTCTTGAGTATAAAACATATAACACGTTTTAATATTGTAACAGTAGAGCCCCCAAAATATTCAGTGTTGTCGAACAGTATTCTCAAGCTTTTTGAGGACATTTCCAGTTATAAAAAAAAGTATCAGTCCTCGTGACATCCCTTCCTACAACTAGAACTTCCTTTAACTAAACAATGTGTTTTATTTTGTTTGAACCAGGAGTCACCGAGGGGAGACATGGTGGAGGAGACTGAACAGAGTCTAGAAGACCTGATGGCTCAGATGAGAAAGTTGTAGGCAGTGGTCTGGTCCTGCATTTCTGCTTTTAGCTAAAACACGCCTTTTCTCACAAGTAATTTCCATTTCTTTCTTTGGTTATACAAAAACCTAATGACTGCTGCTTTGGGACTAAATGTAAAAGAACCCTGAATTAACAATAGGGAGGAGGGGGGTGCATGAAAGGTGCCGCAGATGGCATTACTTATGTGAACATTAAAAAAATGATAAAACTGCTAAGGAGTTGTGTTCTGACAATGAAATGTCTTTACATCTAGATTATGGTCATTTTGCAGTAGAATGTTTCACAGTGTGTATTTTCTGCAGTCTGAATTCATGATGTACAGTATTCGCTCCGTCATTCACTCGGCTTTAAGGAAAACATCTGCTAGAACAGCACTAACGAACAATGTTTAAGTTGTTTCAATAAAGTATTTATTAGATGGAATACAATCTGATCCATATAATGGCTGTGGTTTTTGTTGTTGTCCTGTTCAGTTTTAATCACATAACATTAATACATGGATATAAAAAACAATCTAGAATACATAGTATTTATTACATTTGGCACTGAGATTATAGGGTTTGGTACATGTTGTCCCTTTTGGCTTCATATACATTCACTTAGATGATATGTGCTTTGGTAATTCCGTTAAATTCCTTCATGTAAATGAATAAATATATGTACATTTACCTTCAGTACCAGAGATGCTGTTTGCTTGTTGAGGCTTGTTTTGACTCTTGGGCCGTACATCTTCCCTTTTAAGTTAAATGCTTAATACTGTTAAATGAACACTTTATGTAACATGAACATAAAAAATGGCACTGTATTGGATTTGAAAGACAGTAGCTCTCGGGTATTATTCATTCAGAGTGTCAGGAATGTAGACAGGGAAACAAAAGTGCTGCTTAATAATATTCTTAAAAAAATAACCCAAAAGATAAAGGTCATAACAGGTTAAGGCAATGTTCATCCTGTATCCCCCCCCCCCCTGGATTTTAGTGTTATTTCGTTGAAACATCAATCAAACTTAAAAGAGTGCATAGACAAATATCCACTGTAGAGTGGAAAAAAACACCAAATGTGTCTTAAAAGTGGTTGGAGTGATTTTTAGCCTCAAAATGAATCGTTGCTGCTCTTGCTCTTGACAATAATTGCCATCTAAGTGTATTGGTATCTGTTAAAGTTGGTGTAAACCTGAGTTACAGGCCCTTAAAAGGACTTTACACATTATTATGTTAGATATACTAATAAATACTTTTAGTAAACACACAGGTTTCACAGATTAACATGGCACACTTCATAAATCCTGCAAGTACAGTACAATGGCCCGAACCCCAAAACCTCACAGTTTGGTTCCCTTTTGACGAAAACAATGTGTTTTTACATTGATGCGACTGTTAAACAGCCGTCACTGTGGCACTGGGAGTGAACACAGTCACCTTGGGGCTTGTGGGAGCGGAGCCGGTCCCCTCAGACTGAACGTGTCCCCGCTGGAGGAATGACGGGACGGGGCATTCCCACAAACCAGCGACGGCTCTGCCTCTTTAATCTCCATTGCACGTTTGTAAAGCTCCGCTGCATTTTCGAAGTCGCCCTCTTCATAGCTATTTACAAATCAGAAGAATATGTATATTTTTAAAGTTAATGGATGTAAAAGTAGTTATCTGTCTCACATCAGATGAACCAAGTACCTCTTACCTTAGCACAGCCAGGTTTTTAAGGGTCTCTCCGACTCTTGGATGTGAGCGCCCCAAAGTGTCCTCATACACCTTCAGTGCTCGTTTATACAGAGGCAAGGCGTCGCTGTGTTTTTTCTGACAGAGACGAGGAAATTCACAATAAGCTTCATCCTTTACAACCTAAAATACAGCTGCACATAGTCATAACAGCCATTCAAATAAAAAAAATGGGCATGTGTCAAAAGAGGAGTGAAGAACAATCTCACCAGTTGGCAGTATATCACAGCCAGGTTGACGAGTGCTGTGGCCACGCTGGGATGCTTTGGCCCAAAACTTTTTTCCCTGATGTCCAGAGAGAGCTCATACAGTGGTGCAGCCTTCTCCAGCTTCCCCTGCACAAAACACACATCCTTAAATCAGACTCCACATCAACAAACAACCAAGGTTTCAGTGTCAACAGGCACACGTTACCCACTCTGCGTTTATAGAGCATGGCCAGGTGCTTGAGCGTGTAGGCCAGCGACGGGTGGTCCGCAGACAAGGCTTTCTTGCGGATGTCCAGCGCCCTCTCGTACATGCCCTCAGCCGTCTCATACTCCCTCCTCTCAGTGTGCAGAGCCGCCAGGTTGTTGAGGGACTGAGCGCAGTCCGGGTGCTCTGGACCGAGGACACGCTGACGCATCTCCAGAGAGCGGCTCAGAAACACCTTGGCTGCACTGGGGAGGGCGAAGAAAGAGATATGAGAAATAACCAGCTACAGTACGAATCGATTTGACTTGACCTGGAACTGTATATTTAATTAAAGTGAGTCTTGAACGTGTGGCGGCTCTAACGCGTGTGCCTTACTCCAGGTTGTTCTGGAGGTAGTACAGGACACCCAGTTCATTCAGCGTCTTGGCAGAGTCGGCGGTGTCTTTCCCCAGGGTCAGCTCCTCCAGCTGCAGAGCTCTGCGCCTCAACAGAGTGAAGCCGTACTGAAAAGGGGAGTAAAGAAAATAAGAGATGTAACTGACTGAGGAGGCGAGAATAACAACATGTGTGTGTATCTGAGAAATGTGCTCACCATGTGACCTTTCTGACGAGCAGTTTTCTGACGGATCTTCACCGACCTCTTCCTCAGTTTCTCTGCTTGTTCATACCTGATCGTAAAAGAACCAGGTGGGAGCCATTAAACGTGTTTTATAGTGTATTGTTTGGCTGGAACAACCAATAAACTATATAATGTGTACAACTCTTAAAAATAACATACATGTCATCACTAAGGGAGTCTCATTTACTTGTTTTGTTTCTGATAGAGCATGGCGAGTGACTCCAGCTCTCGTGCCACGCTGGCGTGCTCGGCACCATAGGCGTTCTCGCTTATCTCCATGGCCTGCTTGTACAGCTGCTCAGCGTTGCCATACTTCTTCCACTGGACGTAAACCCCGGCCAGCTGGTGCAGGGAGCGCGCGACACTGGGATGGTCTGGATCCAGGGCCGTCTCCCGGATCTCAAGGGACCTTTGTAAAGGGCCTACAGCCTAGACAAGCAGATAGACAGGACCAGACACATACGCAAAATGTCACTGTGTGGAGTGAGGAAATAATAAAAGAAACTTGTGTTTGTAGGCAAGTGAAAAGAAGATGCAAGTTGTGATACAAGAACAATATGTGCAGTGGGCATCAATAATGAATTTCTACCTGACTTGCCAGGCCCAGGTCTTTGAGGAAACGTCCCAAGGTCTCATACAGGTTGGCCAGCTTGGTCATGCTGTCCTCACCCTCGCAGCTCTTCTCGTAGTGTTTCAGGGAGTCAAAGTACTCACTGGCCATGGAGCTTTTGTCTTTGCCCACATACTGCCAATAGGCCAGCAGCTCAGAGAAGTGACCCCTGCACAGTGAAAAACAACCCGTGAGACAACGCCCGAACAAATGTGACAAGCTCGGTGGTATCAGCCTGTGTTCTACCTCTTGTAGAGGTTTTGGGAGACAAACAGGTTCAAGAGGCTGAGCTGCAGTTTGGTCCTGTCCTCCTGCTGTTGGAGCAGCCAGGGAAGCTCATCGGCAACACGCCACGTCACGCGGTCCTGGCTACACACAAACACAAACACACACAAAATGACACGAGTTGTATTGACATGTGAGGTTTGTTGCATAAGGAGAGAATAGCCACTCTGAGGCACCTGAGTTGTTGGCTGAAGTAATGAATGAGTTTCTCTCTGTAAGTCGCAGAGCTGCTTCCTCCACCAAGAAACTCTAACCTCACAGCTTCCCACGCCTGAAAGACAGAGACGGACAAATAAACTCCAAACTGTTAACTGATCACTTTCCAATAATATCAAAGTTCTTTCACTTGTATAATTTTTTTGGCCGAGGAGAATGATTACCTGTAAGTGTTGGAATCGAATGAGCCCACAGCGGAGGGTGACCACGCAGAGTCGGTTCAGGCGGTACAGCAAAGAGGACAGCACGGGTAAGTGTAGCTCTGGGAAAAGGTCTAGTACCTCTGATTCACTCACTCCATTATGGCTGGCGCATACGAGGCACAATATCTGAGGAGAGGCGGAAAATGAAAGGACATATTACTCAATACACAGGAAAAAGGGGAAGTGAGACAAACTAACGGACACAAAGGGACAAGTCGTTGTTATTCTGTGCGGAGAAAGTTCACCTCTCTCATGATGTGTCGCTCTCTGTCTGTGCTGAGGGAGCTCAGCGTCATCTTGAGTGCCAGGCGGTAGAGGGACATGGTGTCCTGACACTGCAGGAACTGGTCCACGCTCTTCTCCTGAGACCAACACAACCCACTGCTGGGTGGCAACAACACGCACAACACACAATCCAGTCAGCACAAGTTAAATAACACATCCACAGTTATACCAATTATAATCTAGATATAATGAATCACTAAATACATTTCAGAATGTGCTCCGTATTTTGTTAAAACACATCAGAATCTGTGGACATGCTACAAATAAATCTTTAAATATATTCAAGTGCCTGCAAAACTTTGAATCAGGCAGAGTCTGTGATTTGACAATACTGGAAGGGAAGACAAGTGATGATTAATATATTTAGAATTGGAAAATGAGGGTTGACTAACCTGGTGATCATCCTTGCCAATAGTGTGACATACAGTGCATTGCAGGTGGATGCAGAGCGACAGTGTCTTTCCAGCTTCTTCTCCTGGAACAAAGATACCACCACTGAACTAAAATGTCTTTCCGCTACTTCACAACCGATGTAAGGAGATTTAATAGAAGGTAACGGTGGGATGATTACAGACCTGGTCCTTGGTAAGTTTGAAATCAATGCTCTGGCATTCTGCATTGACCACACTCCTGACATCTCGGGGACTCAAAGGGTCCAAGTGGAGGGTGGGCCACAACCTGAAGAGACGGGGTTACTGTATCACAAATGGAATGCTCATAAGGCATATCTGAAAAATATATAACTGCACAGAACATATGTAGGAAACAGGACAAATATATAAATATAAATGTGATTGAAGCAGGGGGTCCTACCTCCAAGCCTGTGGACACGTCTCCACATTGACAGACACCACCACTCTAACATTGACAGGCAGAGGGTCGATCAGCCACTTCATGTGTCTTTCCGCTTGCTGGATAAAAGAAGACAGTGTTTATAAGAGTTGTTTCGGTGGAAATTCATGTAACTGTCGAATTTGGGTTAAAGAAGTGGGCGTGTGTACCTGTATTTGGTCAATGGAGTCGATGATGATGATGATGTTTCCTTGATGGCGCGATGAAAGCCTCTCAAGCCAGCGAGGAAACTCCTCCAAGATCTTACTGGGCTCCATGGACAAGCCAGACATGGACCAGAAATGCTGCAGCAGCTTTACAACAAAAAAACAAGACATCCCTCGGTTAGTAAATAAGACAGAGGGACATCACTCGGTTGGTAAATAAGACAGAGGGACATCACTCGGTTGGTAAATAAGACAGAGGGACATCACTCGGTTAGTAAATAAAATGGAGGGACATCCCTGTCTGACAACGGGAGGTAAGCCAGTGACTCCTTACTTTGACTGTATGACGTTTGATGATAAGAACCGGTTCTGAGCTGGTGGAAAGTGGGCGACCAACGAAATGATAAAGGAACAAAGTGTTGGGAGTCTGCTTCTGCTGCAACTCGATCCTGAAAATTATTAAAGAACAAGAACCAAGCAGACACAATTTGTTATATCTCCTCACAAAATTTGAAAGAAATCCATTTGTATTGAGAAGAAACTCATTATATTGGACTAAAATGAATCAATAAGTTCTCACCATTTCGAGAGCAGGAGCGATTTCCCTGAGCCTGGACCACCAGACACCAGCAGAGGAGGCGTGGGAGGAGGAGCAGCTATCATGTCATTCAAACGATCTATATACTGATCAGAGGAGACAACAGAAAATCAAAGAGATGAATTATGAAATCGCTAGACGGAGAGAGAGGAGGAGGATTCCCTTACCTTCTGGAAACCTAACTGAGAGGTGGAGCTGCTACAGGCCTGCTGATAGGACTCGATCTGTTCCTGTTCATCATGCAGGTCCCACAGCACATCTCCAGAGTCCTCCTCACGCCCCTCCTCAGAATCCTTAGAGTCAGCATCTGCTCCTTCAAGACCCAGCAACTCCTAGAAGGAGAGGGTGAAAAGGTTGTGAGGGACATGATAAGGGAACAGAAATGTCTGTGAGTTGATGAAAAGGTTGAAGAGGTCTGTACCTGTTTGACGATTTTTTCTAGCTGAACATAAATAAGTTCAGCCCCCTCCTCTGCAGAGCCACTGTGATCCACCACCTGGAATAAAGGTCAAAAGATAAGATAATCATACAAATACTTAAAAAATATAATTTATAGATTTACTTTACAGCAATTTCAGTAAACAACTATTACGATGGTAAACGGTGGTAATCTCTAGTTTTTTTTAAATATGTCCTTCTCCACTGAATACCATTTTTGCTTGAATTTACCGAATCCTATCTTGTTATTTTTATTATACAACACAAACACTAACCTTGACTTTAGCTGCCTTGTCTGCAGCATTGACCCTTTCCAGCATTTGCCTGGCGGGTCCAGTCAAACTGTGACCCTCTTCGGTCCTGAGGTAGAGCACCAGTGGATGGCCATCTGGATTTTTCACAAAAGCCTCCTCACAATCCTCCACCACAGAACTACACAAGTGAATTCAGCATTAATTAAACAAAATGTAGACACAATAAAAACTATATAATTAATGTAGAGGACCTCCTGTACCTAGTGACAGTAGATTTGATTAGGAGCACACACACAGAGCTCCTTTCAATCTCCTGCCTGCGCTCCACAGCACACGAGGCAGCACTTTCCTCCGGGAAGCAGACGTTCAAGTAGAAATGACCCAGACCTTCACACATCCTCCGCAGCCCAGGAGAGTGTTTCTGTGTTGAAAACATTAAACACAGGTTCCCCAGACAGGGAATTGACCAAAGTTGAATTTTAACGCCCGGTTTAACTAAAACTAAAAACATAATGCTGCCCAAATCCTGTGAAAACCAATCGAACCAACCTTAATAAAGATATCCAGCTCAGCTTTGGTCTCCTGGGTAAAGATTAAGTAGCAGCGCACTGTGTTACTCCATAAGGCCTGTGGCACGTGAGGGGAGACCTGAAGCAGGCTGGCCACTGCTGCATCCCAGTCATCTGACAGACACAGAGGCACGTGGGGGAAACGTTAAGGGAACATACATATTCAACAACTTCAGTCATGCTGTGTAGGTAATGTTAGAGGTCAAAGGCTTTTCGAGGGTGTACGTTGCCCGTGGGGAATGTTTGGTTGCACATACAACTTCCATTTACTTACCTCTGCTGACATTTGCAAAGGGTCCCTCCACATCTATCAGACTGTTCGCAAACTCTGGTCCCCGGAAGGTCTGTTGCAACTGCATCATGCTCCCCATAGAGGGCTCACTTCCCAGCACACCACCAGTCCAGTAGTCACATTGTGTCCCAGCAGCTACAGACAAACAGTGTATAAATTACTGAAAGGTTCTTTTAACATTTCATCATGGAGAAAGATCTTGTGTGTTAAAAAGTCGTACTTCTGGAGGAAAAATCAAAGCATGCTGGGATAAACTCTTGTCTTTCTGGGTCCCTGTACAAAAATTGGTTTGTTGAACATACTGATTGATGGATATAAAAGAGAGTAAATAATAAATTCCGGGTTCTTACCAGTAACAGTGGTCTGGTTGTCATCCGAGTCAGAATCATTTAGGTCGTACACTTGGATTCCCTGCGCCTGCAGCTGCTGCAGTTTGGCCTCCAGGTCCCTTTTGGCCCGAAGCAGATCCTGGATCTCCTTTTCCTTTGTCTCACGGAAAATCTGGTGGTCATTCGGCCGACAGGTTAGAGTTGCAGTCGTGATCATTGGAGAAGAAAGTTAGACAGCATCATGTTGTGTGGTTTACCTTAAACTGTCGTTTTACTTTGTCCCTGTCATGTTCAAAAGTTGCCGCCCGCTCCATCGCCTGGTACTTTGCCTCCAGAGCACTCTCCTTTTCTCTGAGGATCTTCTGGTAGGTTTTCTGCAGAGCCTGGTGTCACATTGAAATATTACAAAAGTTAGAACATACACCAACCAATACTTTTGTCCTATGTTAAGGTGACACCCTCCTGCTAACTCATTTCACCTGTAGCTCAGCCCTCAGCCTCTTGTTCTCCTCGTCCAGTTTGGCCTCCTTCTTCTGCATGGACGTTATCTCGTTATTCTTGCTGACACGGAAGATCTCGTACTCTTTACGCAGTCTCTCGTACTCCGCCGCGTACTCGAGGTCCACGGAGCCCGTGGACTTGAAACTGGCCCCGATCACCCGAGGTCCTCGGCGGAAGGAGCTGCGCAGAAGTCGGGCTTTGGGCTTCACCTCCACCGGGATCTCGCAGGCTTCCCCACCTTCACCTCCATAGCCGTCCTCGATCACTTCTCCGGGGCTGACCAGAGAGGATGCGGTGCCCATGGCGGAGGCTGCAAAGAGGACTCAGCCCTTCTGGACGTCCATTTCTGTCTGTGTCAGGACAGGGGTGCGGGGACAACACGTATCAGAGACACACACAGGTTGTCAGCGTGTAGTTAGACACACAAAGCTAACTCTTGAGCTACAAAAACCCACACCACACTTATTTCAGGGGAGTTTTCAGATGCAAAGCTAAAGATGGCGATAAACACAGTTAGAGCTTGTTTTGCTAATGTTAGCGTCACTGTGCAGAAATCGCTTTTTCTTCTCTCTCGGCCAGATGTTCACAGATGTGAGGACTGAAGGAATCACGGGGATGATCACAGAAGATAGATGATGTTCATGTCGCAGCTTCGACAGACTGTTGAGCTGAACCGGAAGTCAGATACAAAGAGGTTAAAATAATAAAACACCCACCGTCCGGAGCTTCACAGCTTCTTCCTGGCTGCCTTGGTAACAAGTTGATCATACGGGTGCCCGCCCGGGTCAAAACTGGTAAAAGTCGAATCCAGGTCCGTGCATGGTGATAAACTTTTGTTTCCACAGTTACTTCTAAATTAATAAATGATTTAACAAAAAATTACATTAACAATAAACACTCTCTTTACACTTCCTCATTTTATAACACAGGTTTTAAACCCCAGCCTTTGTGTGCAGCAGAAACATTGAATGAACTTATAATAAATAACAAAAGTTAGAAACTTTGACCCCAGACATTAAAACACTTTTTCAATATGTTTTTCCCACAACAACAAACAATTTATTTTTGAATTTGAGTTGGTGTAGTTGTGTAATTGTAATTTTTAAATTCACTTTCATTTCACTTTATCAACATTTACAATATTACGGGTTATGATATAAGCCTAATAAAATAAAATACAAATGAATTTAAAAAATCGAGTTATAGTTCAAACGTAGTGACCGGAAGAAGGAAACAAATTCCGGAAATGGAAGTGAGGGCGTCAGGTGTAATGACGTCACTGGGCGCAGGTGAAAGGTGTATTCTCTCGCTCGTTTCAAATTGAAACTGCAGAAGCCGTCGAGCAGGAAATTCCTCTCCGTCGCTACACTCCCTCCGTGAAAACACTCGAGTGGCTCGTCTGGACTTTTCCTTCCCTCAGATCTTTGGGAGAAAAGACGCCAAAATGAGTAAAATCTCCAAATTGTTCAAGGGCAGCAGCTCGAGCTCCAGCTCCAGCTCCAAGTCGAGCTCGTCCAGCTCCTCCAGGTCCAAACACCACCGGTCCAGAGGCGGACCCACGCCGCAGGAGGCCATCCACAGACTGAGGGAGACCGAGGAAATGCTGACCAAGAAACAGGACTACCTGGAGAAGAGGATAGAGCAGGAGATCATGGTCGCCAAGAAGCACGGCATGAAGAACAAGAGAGGTATGTCCCCGTGTTAGTGTGAGAACAGCAGGGTACAGTCAGAGGAACAGGCCCAGAGGAGAGTCGGGCTGTTTACTGGGGTTAAAGGTGGATGTGTATTTAAAACCTTCAATACCACCTCGATACTGACTTTCCTATAAGGGGATTTTGTCCTACGTTGTTTTTGTATAGAAGGTGTTTTCCAGATAGTAAACACAGATCTGTTTGCAGCAGCAGCAAGTCAGAAATTAAATTAAAAAGGAAATGTATAATAATCTATAATCCCACAATGTTCAGTGTGTTCTCGGGTGTGAAACCCTGCAGTGCTGCATTGCTCGTTGAATGTGTCATACGTGTTTGTGTACACGCAGCACCTAACTCAAAGGTTTGAAGTTATATATATATATACATGCATAAATACATAAAGGGCTGGGTAACAAGGCCAAAAGATGTATGAGTCGATATTAATAAATAATAAGTAAAAGGTCACTATTTTTAGTTTAATTAGTTAAGGTTCTTGAGTGAAGGTTCTTTTTTATGGGCCGAATAAAAAAGGTGTGTTATTCTTCTTCATTGTGCTGGTACACTGCATATATCCATATATATATTGCATTTTTGTTATATTGCTAGTGATTGAAATAGCTTAAAATTAATAATGCAATAGTTATTAGTATTGTATGAAGTGATTTTTGTCGATCTTTGTGTATCAGGGGCTCTGCAGGCGCTGAAGAGGAAGAAGCGCTTGGAAGCGCAGCTCACTCAGATCGACGGCACGCTGTCCACCATCGAGTTTCAGAGGGAAGCTCTGGAGAACTCGCACACCAACACGGAGGTCCTGAACAATCTGTCCTTTGCCACCAAGGCCATGAAGAAAGTTCACGAGAACATGTAAGGACCTGGTGGTGAAAGCAACAGAAAAAATAATTTCAAGAAAGAACAATTTTGTGGCCTTGTTTTCGAGGAACCCCTTAAAGTCACTTCTCCAACTCAGTTCACTGTGATGTTTTATGTTTTGAAACATTCTAAAATCTCTCTCTGCTAATTTTCAGGGACCTCGACAAGATCGATGATATGATGCAGGACATCACGGAACAACAGGACGTGGCTCGAGAGATCAGCGACGCCATTTCCAGACCGACCGGCGAGGAGTTTGACGAGGTTGATACCTTCCCTACATCGACTGTCACCCTCTCGCTCTTCCTTCTGCCTTTCTGTGTCACCATTTTGAAGCTAAAGATTTTAGATTGTGTTTGGTATTTTCCGTCTAGCCTGCTAATCCATTTCTTGCTCTACAAAAAAATGCCTCTGACATGTTGTTGACTTTGTGTGTTTGTTTAGGATGATCTGCTGGCAGAGCTGGCAGAGCTGGAACAGGAGGAGCATGAGGAGAGCATGAAGAGAATGGGCGGACTTCCCAGCGTGCCAAGCTCCAAATTGCCTTCAGCACGGCACGGCCAGCGCGCCAGTAAGTACAACCAAGAACAGCAATCTTTTTTAACCTCCAATATCGTTAATACATAATTTCTCACATGCTACTGTACGTTTTTTTCAAATGTATTATTTAAAATACATGTTTGAGTTTTACCTACGCACACTCGGGATATACTTGAGTTTAATTTGTTATGTAATGTTCCATTATAATCTGACGAGATTAGTTAACTGTGTACTTTCTTCTACAGCAACCAAGAAAAGGGTTGAAGATGAAGACGACATGCGTATGCTGGCATCGTGGGCAACTTGAGTACCTGAAGTCAGCCTTATTCTCACTGGGTTACAGAGAATATGTTTTTGTAAGATTTAATATTGTTATTTTTCATTAAATTTTTAGGGATAATGAAGTGCATTATAATATTTTTTTTAAGGCATTTGGTCTATAACCTTCTAATGCTATATCCAGGTTATATTTATCGAGGAATTAAAAATGTTAAAGTGAAGGAATCTACTAATTTAATATGCTTTACTTTAATAAGCTTTTCTTTTCTTTTCTGCTCCTGTTCTGTACTTCTTCTTGTACCTATCACGATAATCTCCTGCTTATATAAACCTAATGAAGAGATGAGCAGGACTGAGATGTTTTTACCATGTTGAGCAAAATGCTTCACTCTGTGTCGGACCACTGTAAATAAACTGAGATGTTGCATAAACACTGTAAATATATTGCTTTTCAATATTCAACAATAAAATCACTCCCATAATTATACTGCCTAAAGTCTGCAATCCTCTGTGTATGATTTAAACAAATGGAAAACATATTATTATTACAAATACAGCTATTGATATAATTTATATAGTATTTTAAACATAAGTCAATAGCCACATTTATATTGACAATATAAGTATGTTATGTATAAGGTGTTTGATAGACACAGTTGGCTGAGGCAGAGTATTGAAGCCAAATATAAATACAGATGATAAGACAAATAACTAAAAATATACAAAGTTGTGCATTGGAACAACAGGAGGTAAGTAAGTTTAAAAAATGCATGAATAAAACCTAAAATATAAGGTTTAGAGATAAAGAAAATATAAGTAAAGATAACAGGCAGTAATGTAAATAGATATAGTATCAGCAGTATTGTAGTCGCAATCTCAAGTATTGTGATTTTAAAAGCATTGTGATTGTTCTAAATCTTTTTATTCAAACTTTCACTTTTCTACTGTGGCGGAAATTTCTCACATCCGGGTTGCCGTGCTTTTATTGTGAAATCCCCCCGGAAGACTGTAGTGTCTACGTTCCGCTGAGCTTGTTACTTCTCCAGGAGGAAGAAGTCCTGCCGCCGCCCGAAGACCAACAACTCCACCTGAAACACACACAAACCGGCCATAAAACACAACATGGACGCGACCAGACCTCAACACACAACAGGTGAGACACTGATATCTTCATCTCCTCAAACACGGAGCTCAGTCTCGAGCCTTTAGGACAATAAGGCTAATTTCTGCGGCTATTAAACTTAGCTCTAAGTTAGCTTACGCTCAAACCAGAAGAGTGTGACACGTAAGAAACGTCAGAGGGAAACTTAACAGACCTTTATGTTCCTGTCTCTTTGTTATAAAACAGGTTGGACCTCTTCTTGCTCGTTAATATCAGTGAGAGGGGGGGGGGGGGGGGGGCGGTTGTTGAGAAATCAGTCAATACAGGGGTTTCCTTACTAATAATAATACTACGTTAACTATTGATTGATTATAACATTGAACAGTAAAGTAGCTTAAGATGGTATAAAGTACAATATTTGCCTGTGTACTGTACTTCTAAATTGTACCTAAGTTCAGTATTTAGAGTAAAAGTACGTAGTTACTTTCCACTACTTTTTATTTGAAAGCTAAGGTTCCAACTTAAAATTAGTTGCTATTAATGTGTTTCACTAACTTGTTTAATTTATGGACTGAAGTTACATTTGGTAAAGTTGTGTAAAAAAAATATCACATTTAATACAAATTTCACATTTGTTTTTCCTCTTAATTGACTTAATTGAGAAAATTGTCAGCAAATGAATGGATACAGACCATAATAGGTAGTTGCTTTATTATTGCTTAATTTAATTAGTATATGAATTTTGTGGTAAAAAGGTATGAGACACATTAAAAGGTGTACATTTGAAGTAATGAGATGATTAATACATTAAGTCCTTGTTTAAATGTTTTAAGCAAATGACAAAGATTCATTGGTTTAATCCTCACAAATGTAAATATTTGATTAAATATACTCAATGTTTGTAAAACTCATCCCAACTCGGACTTGTATGAATTTAATTTAATTTCAGCCGCAGCCGCAGGACCAGACGAGGCGGCAAAAAAGAAAGCAGCCGCGGCCCAGGCAGCCATCCACCTTCCGGAGGTCCGACTGGTGGTGCTGGGCTGGAGATGGCCGGGAAAGAGCCTGACGGGGAATACCCTCTTAGGCCGAGAGGAGTTTCACCTGGAGCGAGCGGCGGAGTTCTGTGTGAAGAGGCAGACTGAGGTGCTGGGGCGGGAGGTGATTGTGGTGGACACTCCGGGGTGGTTCTCTGCGCAGGACACCCCCCCCTCCTACAAAGAGGAGCTCGTAAGAGGAGCATCTCTGTCGCCTCCGGGTCCACATGCCTTCCTGCTCGTCATCCCCGTGGGCATGTTCACCGAGGTGGACCGTGCACGCATCGAGGAGCACGTCAGCCTCTTCGGGGAGAACGTGTGGAAGCATACCATTGTGGTTTTCACGTGGGCGGAGGTGTTGAGGAAGATTTCAATCGAGAGGTACATTCGCAGGGAGGGCAAGGATCTGCAGTGGGTCCTGGAAAAGTGCAAGCGAAGGTACTTTGTCATAAATAACTGCATATACGGGGAGCATCCGCAGGTAGGGCGCCTGATGGAGAAGGTGGAGAGGTTGGTGGCAGAGGAAGGGGGGCACTACGGCCAAGAGGAGGCGGAGAAAGAGAAGAAAGCACCGGAGGAGAACCAGAACCCAGCCAGGGATGTGCGGGAGCTGGGGGCCAGACCCAAACAGAACTCTGCACTGAGTTTGTCCAAAGCCATGGAGGTGGATCCACTTTCCAGTGAGTGATGGAAAGAGATGGATTGTTGGAAAATGTTTAAATTGGTTTCATATCTCACCTCAAATCTGATTTGCAAAACACCATTAAACAGAAACAAGGGGGCGGAAGAGCGTTAAGATCCACCGACAACTGAGGTCTGACATTTTGCCATATTGGCACAATTTTTATTTACTATGAGACTTAGTCTGCCATGTCTCCTCTGGTTTGCTCCCCCAAAATACATGAACTTCCTATTCAACAGACACATCCTATCTTCTTCCTCATCCCTCCACCAAAATTGGATCTCTTGAATTTCAAACAGCTTCACTGACACTCGTGGCCCCGTTTCGTCAAATTTAATATTATCTTAATCATTCTATTGCTTATCACTAACACAAGACGAGTTGGATTTAGAGGCGTGACACAGGCAGCAAACAGTTTGCTGATGTCGGCTGTTTTTGTAATTCGCCAGTAGTTGTCATATTGACAAACATTGATGCATCCGGTTAACAGAAAATCATATATCTGGCTCACCATGAAGTTTTACGTGCTGTCAGTTTCTTTTAGTCCATTTCTGATAATTAAAGACCTTGTGAAATAAACACAAGACTTCAACTTCCTGGAATTTAAAGTAAACAAAAAACTCCAATATCCCAGTGATTCACACAGTGTGTTGCTTTATCTCCCTACACAACGTCCTGTTTCAACACAACACGTCACATTAAACAAGCAACAGCGGATTGTTCTTGCTCCTTTGACGCGGAGGGAAGGAGATGTGAAAACAACCCGGACATATTTATCGCCTTTTTAGGTCGATAAGGCAAACTTATCAGCAAACCTCTGGCCAGTAGTCACTCTGCTTTCAGCGCTGTTGTCGGTCTCAATGTTGAACAGTGCGTTTTATTAACTGTTGCTGTAAACAACACAGGGAAAGATGAGCGAGAACCACAACAGCAAAGCGAGCTTAAAGACAGGTCAGGTGATAACATGACTCACCTCTTTCACATTTAGTCCAGTGTCGTTATAAATAAAATGATTATTGCTTCTTTCAGGAAGTAAACAAGTCATTCGATGATGTATTTAAATTTTAATTCCAGGCTGATACACATGAGATTTCATCAGCTTCTCTCCTAACGTTGTCCTTTCACCCTTGAATCTGTCCGCTTGCCATTTACTCCTCCTGTGTCCATAGCGACCCAAAGTAGACACACAAAGAAAACAAACAAAGCATCATCCCTTCCTCTCCTCACACTGCTATTTCAGTGACGTCACAGTACATTAGCTAAATGCATGTATGACAGATCCCTATTAATAACTCACTGTGTCTAATTTCTGGATTAACCACACTCGACTGATGGATCCTCTAAACCACCACTAACCCTTCACTGCGTATTTGACGAGAGGAGAAAAGGGTAATTGGCTGAAATGTTACTGAATGTAAAAACCAATGTGATTTATTTAAGTTATTTTTTTTAAATCTGACGTGTTAGTGTGTGTTGTAGTCGTGTGCATTCTTTGTGACGCTGCATCTTCTCAATGTGACGATGTGGGAGGCCTTTTCAACATAAGAGCCCTTTTCTAATGCTGTCTGTATATTTATACTCTCCAATGATTTTATTTGTTAGCGTTGAGGATGTTTGTCGGTTTTTAATAATGTCTTTGTGGTTGTGTGATGGGACTATAAGGCAGTACAGGCTGTTACTTACAGTGGGTGACCACCATCATTGTGTGCACTCCTGGGTCAAGGTGACCAGTGGCAGAACTGCACTACTAATTTCTTTCTGTTATATTCTGTCAATGACTGTTGAGGGAGTGGCTTTTTTTAATGATTCCTATTCGTTGTGACCAAACTGTAAATGTATTTTCCTATGCAACACATTCATTGCACTCTCAGTGGACAGTTATGAATTTTAGCACTTGAGCAGTTACTGATTTTATTGTCTGTTGCTTTCAAGGTGTGATTTAAAACAAAGTGGATCTGTCAGATGTTTATATCACTTTGTGTCAGAGGGATATGTTTGAGGATCAGACGCTTCACTGTGGCCCTCAAAACAGAGGCTCAAATTATTTATTAACTCAGTGTAATATTCAGGTTATAAGTCCCTTCAGCTGTGCATAGATGAATTTAGCACTTTTGGAGAAATTGATGGCTCCTCCTGACAGAGCAGTCAGCTGCTCTGGACACACAGGAGTTTGTGAGTCTCAGCAAAGTAAAGCAGTGTATTTGACAAAACAGTAAAAGGTTACCTTGCAGTAAACCAGTGGCATTTCTCCAGTCCTGCCTTTTGTTGGGCCTCAAACCAGCCCAGCTCCTCAGTTCATAAGGGACCCACATAGCAGTCGCCCATTATCACAGAGCCAAAGCAGGAGTACACAGTGTTGACTCCTTGCCTTTCATATCCTTCTTCCACAGATGCAGTTCACATATACTCACTCATATATCTGATGATATTTCCCTTTTATTCTCCTGAATACTCTGATTGATTTTATTAACTAGACTGAGATAAACAGACCCTGGTTGGAAATATTTGCCTTCAGGGGTTTGTTCTTTGTATATGTAACAAATGTCTCTCAGGAGTTAGATCCACTGGTTTTCGCTCTGAAAATCGAATATGTACTTTTTTTGAACCCTCTGGGGTTTAACTAGCAAAGCTCTGAGAGTCAACAACTGACTTAAAAGCCTTTTTATTGTAGGAATCCTGCAGATAGCGTAGCCCTGCTCTTTCTAAGCAGCTGTTAGTGTTTTTACGGGAATGTATTTATATTCATAACAGGGTAAAGTGGATATTCATGAATGCACTTTGGCTGTTTCACCTGGCGTGGGTAAACACTGCTGTGTGTGTGTGTGTGTTGACATTTGATACAGAAACATCAGACAGGAAACTAACCTACTGTTCACTCATTACTTTAGATTGAGGGAGTTGATTTAAACAATCCAATGACAAATTGCTCTGAATAATCACATTCATAAACAACAGCTACACATGTAGGTCAGACTGTATCTGGTTAAATGTCAATGTGCAGCATTGGACAATAAAAAAGAAGAAGAATTTAATTTAAAGATAAAAATCTGGATTTGGTTGACATCTATTGTATTTGAGACGCTGACACATATCTGCTCGGAGACTTGCAACCTAATACAGCCATCTTTGTATTTGTGTTGTTTGCAGCGGTGATTTAGTTTCTTCTAAAACCTTTTTCTCCTGAAGCATCTGGCCTGTTTTCTCCTCCTCCTGTGCTGCGTCACTCTGAGTCCAGCACGAGAATCAAGTTACTCTTCAGAAAGTCATGAGCTGAACCCAGTAACCTCACTGGGCCTTTGCTGTATTGTACTGTAAATTCTGCATTTGTTATTTCTGTCTGTCAGCTTCAAATAAATGTATATTTTGATCCACTGTCGATTGAGCCTGTTCTTTGAATACTTGACAAATGAAGATTTCCTCTCTTGAGAATCAACTTTAATTTGTTAAATTGAGTTTGAATAGGTTCAAAATAATAGTTTTAAATAGGTTAGATCGCCATAAGTCTCACTAGGAACTATTTTCATGATCACTTAATCTTCCTGTTGTTTTCTTGATTGATGTATTAATCATTTAATGTACATGTTGAAAGATGCCCATCGTCAGTTCTCAGAGCCCTGACACACAATATTTTAATTCAAATTATCGCATTTGACTTCAAGATAGAAAATTCAATCCTCACATTTGCGTTTAAAAGCAAATATTAATAAACTAGAGCAGCAAAAACTAAATATATGAATCATCACATTTATTTCCTGCAGTTCTGTAGTTTGACCACTACGTGGCAGTAAGGCATCAGGTCCAGAGGATGGTGGTGTTTACAGCAGCAGCATGATTCACATCACTAGTGTGACCTTCCCTTCAATACATTCATTAAGTTGATTTGTGAATGTACCAGCTCAGTGTGCGACGATCAACACCAGCTTATTATTGTTTATAGACAAAATGTGCCGTTGTTGTGTTTCACTTCATTACTTCCTGAATTTCAAACTAGTCCCAAACATTACAGAAGTTCCATTTTCTCTTTGTCCTTCATGTCACTGAACCAGTTTGGTCTATGTTCAGTAACGAGGTCTGAGAGCTTGGCCCGGATCAGTCAGTATTCATCCCTCCTTCCTCAGTCCCCAGTTTCACCCAGTTTGCTGAATTCTGCTCCATCTCTCCTTTGCCATCTTGTTTACTCAGCTTTCTCTTTGTTCTGCTGTGGAGCTCTTTCTCCTCCATCTTCAGGGAAAGCAGCTCCCGATCTACCTGACCCAGTGATTTCCTGTAAACAACATCAGCGCCAGGGGCGTCGTTAGGTCGTTAGGCTGAAGCCCCCCTAAAATGTGCTTCAGCCCCCCAAAATAATTATTGTGATTTTTTTTTTTTTTAATTAAACTATTGTTTTACACATGGACAAGTTATTTATAACTCTAACATGCTACATGTCATTTTAAATTGACTTCAGTGCCATGAACATGTCTTCTGATCTGATATTGACCTCAACCATGAATAAATTGAAAAAAATGTGTATATATACAGTAAATATATAAATGATAATGACTTGTGTGCGTGCGTGTGTATATGCGTGTGTGTGTGTACGTGTATGTGTGTGTGTGTGTGTTTGCATGTGTGTGTGTGCGTGAGTGTGTGTGCGTGTCAGATGGGCGTGGTCAGTGTGATGGGTGGGCCCTCAGATGAGATGATAGTATTAGTATTGTATTGTTGTCATAATTAATATATAGATTTGACCAAATGTAAAAAAGTTAAGAAACATTGTTTGTCTATGCTCTGCTGTGTTCATATGAATAGTAGCAAACTAAATGAATCACACTGATTTGTTTCACTCCAACACTGTGTTAATTGATCAATGAATCCTGTGTGTATATTCAGAAAGACAGAGGTAGATGTTACTATACTAGTTATTTTTATTCAAAAAGTTTAACATATTTACAACACATCATTAGATCATTTCAAATATGTACAAAGGGGGACAGGGGAGGGGTTTGTTTTGAGGAGTAGAAAAAGGGTGAGGGCGGGGGCTTCTCCACCTCTTCTCTCTCCTCTAGCTCATCTCGGCCTCCTCCTTTCTGTAGCTCAGTCCCATAGTTGGACCTTCACCTCACTGCTCACTTGTGCAGACTTCCTTCCAGAATTTTAGCCTGGGCCTGACAGTCAGTGAGCTCGGCCAAGCAGTCAACATAGGCCCTGAGGCGAGCATGCCCTTTCTCTACCTCCTTCGTTATAACAACATCTTTGTCTTTCAGCTGGTTTTCCAGCTGCTCCACCTTCTCCGTCAGGGCCTGGATCTCATTCTCCTTCTCCGTCTCCATCTCCCTCTCGGTCTCAGTCTCAATCTTAATCTCCTTCTCCTTCTCCTTCTCCTTCTCCTTCTCCTTCTCCGTCTCCTTCTCCTTCTCCTCCTCCTTCTCCTTCTCCACCGCCATCTTTATGATATCATCTCTATCTTTAAGATGGTTTTCCAGCCGCCACACCTCCTCCTTAAGAATCAAAATGTTCCTGTTGGCTCGGAGGATTTCGACATTGTAGATCGTCACAAGTTTCTCCTTCTCCTTGTCCTTCTCCTTGTCCTTGTACTTCTCCTTCTCTTTCTCCTTCTCTTTCTCTTTCTCCTTCTCCTTCTCCTTCTCCTTCTCCTTCTCTTTCTCCTTCTCTTTCTCTTTCTCCTTCTCTTTCTCCTTCTCTTTCTCTTTCTCTTTCTCCTTCTCCTTCTCTTTCTCCTTCTCCTTCTCCTTCTCCTTCGCCTTCTCTTTCTCTTTCTCCTTCTCTTTCTCCTTCTCCTTCTCTTTCTCCTTCTCCTTCTCCTTCTCTTTCTCCTTCTCCTTCTCCTTCTCCTTCTCCTTCTCCTTCTCCTTCTCTTTCTCCTTCTCTTTCTCCTTCTCTTTCTCTTTCTCCTTCTCCTTCTCCTTCTCCTTCTCTTTCTCTTTCTCCTTCTCTTTCTCCTTCTCTTTCTCTTTCTCTTTCTCCTTCTCCTTCTCTTTCTCCTTCTCCTTCTCCTTCTCCTTCGCCTTCTCTTTCTCTTTCTCCTTCTCTTTCTCCTTCTCCTTCTCTTTCTCCTTCTCCTTCTCCTTCTCTTTCTCCTTCTCCTTCTCCTTCTCCTTCTCCTTCTCCTTCTCCTTCTCCACCTCCACCTCACTGCTACATCCTGTATCAGGCTGGGGTGGCTCCTGGTGCAGCCTTGCTTCCATCAGCTTAACCTTGGCCTGACAGTCAGTTAGCTCAGCAAGGCAGTCGAGATAGGCCCTGAGGCGAGCGCGCCGTTTCTTCACCTCCTTCGCTATGACAACATCTTTCTCTTTCAGCTGGTTTTCCAGCTGCTCCACCTTCTCCGTCAGGGCCTGGATCTCATTCTCCTTCTCGGTCTCGGTCTCAATCTCCTTCCTCTTCTCCTTCTCCTTCTCTTTCTCCTTCTCTTTCTCCTTCTCTTTCTCCTTCTCCTTCTCCTTCTCCTTCTCCTTCTCCTTCTCCTTCTCCACCGCCATCTTTATGATCTCATCTCTGTCTTGAAGCTGGTCTTGCAGCTGCCACACCTCCTCCTTAAGAGCATTGATCTTCCTGTAGGCTGTGAGGAGTTCGTCATTGAGGATCTTCAGAATATCTGGTTTCTCCATGGTTCACCACAGAGAGTAGATGTATCTTTTGAAGAAGCTGTTGGATGAGTTGATGCACTGTTTTCCGAAGAAGTTTCTGCTCTTGTCTGGAACTTGAAGTCAAAAGGCTTTATGTCTGCAGGTGACAGGATGAAATAGTGTGTAAGATTTAGGTGAATTTGATCAATCAAACATTCAATATAAAACAATTGACACAGATAGAGAGACACACGCAGAGAGAATGAGAGAGAGAGAGAGAGAGACAGACTGGCTGGTTTAAGCGAGAGATTGAGAGAGAGAGAGAGAGAGAGTGAGAGAGAGAGAGAGAGAGAGAGAGAGAGAGAGAGAGTGAGAGAGAGAGAGAGAGAGAGTGAGAGAGAGAGAGACTCCCCTCCTGCTACGTGTGTATCTGGTTGCCATGGAAACTCAACTGAATGCAACTGCTCTCTCCTCAATGGGAAGAGAGAAATCTAAACTCTGAGTGCACCACTCAAACAACTATAATTCACAAACTATAAGTCCTATCTGTGAAATAAAGACATCGGGAGAATTCCAAGACTTTGCCGGACACACAGATATATTTGAAATTTGTGAGAGTAAAAAAATGGGGCCGTGTGAGCAAGTTATGCAAGTTGATGCTCCTTCCAGAAAAGCTTTCTCTGAAATAACATTAGACCCAATGGAGAGGGATTGTTTTTTTCCTTAAAGGAGCTGCACACCTCATGTAATGTTCTCCTAGCATTAACTTAAGCTTCCGTCAACTTGTCCTTCAACACATTCAAACTACACATTAACCAAAAAATCACCAGTAAATGTTTTTTGAAATAAAACTTCCCTCATCAATCACCATGGCACCAAGCCCCTTCGATTTGAATTTGAATCTGAATTTGATTGGCAGTGATGGAAGCTGTTGTTTTTTTTACCTGTTCTTAAATACTAAAGTTAAACACCAAGGTTAATCTTCCCAATGTTACAAAACACATCGTTTGGTAGAATAAGATGTGAAATGGGAACATTTCCTGGTGCTACAGGTGTTTTGTCCACAATGCCTCGCTCTGCCTGGCCTCGGCGACTTAAAGCTACTTAGCATCACGTTAACACATATCACTCATTAAGATAAGCAGCAGAAAACACAAAAGAAGCCATCAACAATATTTTCACATTTGTCATAAAAGCAACAGAAAACAGCACATTATCAACATGTCACAGCAGAAGCTTCATATTATACAGTGGTTTCATTTCAAACTTGAATAATGACCCTGAATTGTATTGGTTAGCATGCTGGGTAAACACAGAGAGAGGGTGAGACATGACTTACCTCAGTCAAGGTCAGAGTGCAATAGCAACTGTCTTAAACTTGAACAGTATTTAAAGCAATCAACAGCCAATCAGAGGTCTCCTATCAAAATTCCAACTTTGATGCTGCTCATCAAAGCATCAAAGGAGGTATTGAGAGAGTGTCCCTGTCAATCAAAATAATCTTCTATTTCAAATCTTAGCATCTGGTTGCTATGGTGATAGAATCACCTACTGATGATGAAGTTTTGCGATCATTTATTTCTATAAATAAATTTGTTTCATTTTGGTGGACTTTTAATTGCGTCATTCTTGCAGCATCTAATCTTTAATTTTTTAATGGCTCCTGTCTTATCACCTTCTTGTCTTAGTATTAATATATATATTAAATATATGTATACAATATATACTTACATATATGTTTATATACATATGCATGTATACATACATACACATACACATTGTGTGATGGTAGAAAATGTATTTTGTTTCATTTCATTCTCTATTGTTCATTTCGTAGTGTAACTCTTAGCCGCAGTATTTCATCACAAACGAACATGTGAACATTATACAACCCAGGATATTTCCAACCAAAATTCAGACTTAAATAGTTTAAATTTATTTTACCAAGAGGCAGGGGTTGACTGGCCATCTGGCATACCGGGCATCGTCCCGGTGGGCCGTTGACCAAATGTGGGCCGGTCTGGTCCGCTATGTTTTTGTTTTTTTTCTCTTCTTCCTCTCTAAATTCCCTCCAATTGGGCCGGCCAATTGGCTACAGAGGGCTAGCAGTGTGTTTCCAGCATCGACACATATTATTGGTCTATTGTTTGTAATGGTCAATCAATCATGGGCTGACAGGCTCAGAGAGCCCTGACAGTGCTGTCAATCACAACACAAACCAGGGTGGGGCGGGACCTCATGCTATTGGCGGGGGAGTCGCGGGACGGGCTGCTGCTGAGACAGAAACTTAAAATGGATGAGAAGAGTGAAAAACGCCCGGGTGGCGCTGAGAAGAATCGGAGAAAAAAAGCTGAAGTCTCTGGAGGTGGAGGCTGCTAAATGTGCCAAACTGACGGACCTGTTTGGTGCCGGGTTCACCAGCCCAGCAGCAGCAGGTGCGCCGGGAGACGAGCGAGGAGGACTCGACAATGATGAGCGAGTGGAGGCAGACATGGTAAGTAACGTTGGCATGGGGCTGGCTAGGCTACATTTTTTAGACATGTCCAAAACAAAGTAGAAAACGTTTTTGATTTTGTTTTAATATGCCGAAATGTGATATTATGGGTTATTATTGTTCAGATGATTTAGCTAAGCTAGCTAAGAGCTGCTAACGTCGTTTACTGTTGCCATAGCAACAGTAAACTTTCTGAGCTGTAAATAGAGATGAGAGTGCTTATGTGTTGATCCTTAATGGTGTGATCATGTACACTAAATGATCAATTATTACAGGTTGTTGTGATATATTTGAGGAGTCGTTCTCCCTCTGTTTTATATGTGGACATTTGGGACCACTGTTAGAATTTGGTAAGTTTATCATGTATTTTTTTATGTATAAATTCATACTTCATAATTATAATAATTTTCAAAAGGTTTTAAAAGAAACACACATCCAAAAAGTTGTCAACTCTAGGTGCAGGACAGAGGAAAACATTTTCTTTATTTTTCAGACATTATAATGTATCCATGTCCTTCTCAGGTTGACCACTTGACATGTGAGAGCCTGAGGAGTTGTTCCCCCTCTGTCCATGTACCAAAGTTTGTCTGTTGAGTCTCCTCTAGTCTGGTGAGTTTATCATTTTTTATATTTTATGAAATCATACTTAATTTGTGATGATTAGAGACATTATAATGTATCCATGTCCTTCTCAGGTTGACCACTTGATATGTGAGAGCCTGAGGAGTTGTTTTCCAGACACAGGTAGAGCTAACAGGGGCGACACCCTGGGCCTGCCCTTTTGGGCTGGGCTTCAGCTGCAGATCTAAAGGCTGCTTCCAGGGGCATGGGGCCCTCAGCCTTTGTTTTCTTTGCTTCTGCACCTTACAACATACATCACACCTTATTTTCACACATCCAAACACTGTTTACACCACTGACACGTAACATATTTTACACATCCCACTACGTAGTTAGAGCTATCTTGATTTGGGGTTAAATAAACTTACTTTTGGCTTGAGAGGTTTGTGTGTGGCCTCCCTTCTTGTTGCCATCTTTGAGCGAGGTGGTAACAGTAGTATGCATGAGAGAAGACGCCGCGAGATTTGTGGACTTCTATGTGGTGTCCGCTGATAATGTAGTGGGCTGGTCTGGACAGACAATGCCAGGGCTGAATTTTTGTCCCAGTCCACCCCTGACAACAATGTTTGTCAGTAGGACTTCCTGATATCTTCCTCAATGATGAATGGACACACATTCTGTTCATCCACCGACTGCCCTACCTTACACATGGCATGAGAGTATGATTTTGAAGGTCAGATTTCAAAAACATCTCAGAGTTAATTTTTACTGTTTTAGATTCTTAGTACTGGAGATCCTTAACATCTTTCTGTCTAAAGTCGATTTTAGGTCTATTTAAGAAGACGTGTACTGTTTGTAGTGATCTATTAATGCAGAATGCAACAAATTGGCAGCTAACATGGTCTATCAATGAGGCCTAACTGGTTTGACCGCTATAGAGGCTTTTGGAATATATTCACTTTATATGAACGGCATATCAACGACAATAAAGAACCAATGTCTGCTGCAGATGTTCTTTAGAAATTTGTATTATTGTACAAAGATAACAAGAACTGTACGAGTAACCTTTTGTACTTCATTTCTTTGTCAACATAACACACCATTCATTATGTAAGAGAAGTTTTTTATGAGATCAAATTCTGACCGGATGTTTTGACAGATTCTTCTTCAGCATGTCTTACAGTGCAGGGCTGTAATATTAATGTTGCTCTCTGTCCTGCACCTCACATCACCTCTCTGTTCCTCTGGTAACTCAGACCAAATGCTTTCCTGAAAATCCATGTCATATTTATACTGTATTTTGGCAAACTGTGTGCACACAGCAGCACTGGATGATCTTGAGTCTTTACTTTGTTGCTCACACTGTGAGTTATATCAGTCATTATAAGAGTGAAGTCCTCGCAAAGAGATGTAATCCCTGACACAGCCAATATTTTCTACATTATTAGAAATAGCTCAGTTTGTTTAAACCCCTGCTTATCAAACAAAATGGAAAAAACTATTCTTCTCAGGTTCCTTTTCATCCTCTAATGCAATAAAGAGAAGAACTGAAAATAAAATCGACTGCATTAAATTACTACCAAAGATGTTGGCTTCTAAAGGCATGCACAGGTATTTATTTTACAGTAATGTGCTTCTTTTAAATGATAAACAGTGTAGTATATGAGGAATAATGCATCTTAATTATCTTGACAGACACATAATGGTTTCGGGTCTTTCTAAAAAAATTAAGCATTTAAATCCAGAGCCTAAATTAGCGAAGTAAATTGTGAAATTTTAAAAATCTATTTTAGTCAATCAGCGGAATGGAAATATATTATCAGGTGCATGTAGAATATATATGTAGAGTATTTCTTTCTTTCTCTCTCTTTCTACATTTCTTGTCTGTTTGTAGTACTTTTGTGTGTCTCTCTGTAGCCATTTTGTGCCACTTCAGACTTGTGTTGTGTCTCTTAGTCTTTTTTTTGTCTGTTTGCAGTGGATTTGTGTCAAATTGTATTTGTTTGGTTAATCTTTATAGTTATTTTTAGTTTCTTGGTAGTTGTTTGTTCTGCCTTAAAAGATATAAAACAAGCACGACGATCTCCATGACTTTTATAACTTCAGACGACAAGAAATAGCAAGTAACGATTCAAAGGGAGCAAACAACATGGAACCTCGAACAAACACAGGAGAAATGATACATGTAAAATGATTTAGAACAGTCAATTATATTAATGATTAGATAATAAGATATAACAAATACGATTCTTAGTTTCAAAATGTACTCAAAGGAGAGACGTTTAAATGTGCAAGAGTACTGACATTGACAAATGTGACAACTGAAACAATAACATTTGTATTGGAAGCTATCAAATCTGCACCATCAGCAAACGTAGTCATCCTTATAAATCCTAAACATCTCATTTAATTCAATTCAAAAATATATCAGGCAGCACTATTTTGACATGTGACCATCAAATACTACAAATTGCAGCACTGACTGAGCTTTCTCATAGGTTTGACCCAATAGTTAATACTTTCTCTGGGCTTCAGAAGAGAGTTTCCCTTTAAGTGCCACAATAAGAATCCTTTTCCAACAGGTTGGACATCTCCATCCAGGACAGGTCCCACTGCACCTCCGTCACATCCAACTTGGTGGCAGGAAGCACCCCTGCTGGAACTTCCTGTTTGGAAACTGGCCAGCAGCTCCAAGTGCAGAACTTCTGGTACCTTCAGGAAAATACAACAGGCAGTGAATCATTTACTTCACCACCTGTTGGACTTGTCGTTCATGCAGTAGAAAGTAGGAAGTCAAGACGGATGTTCAGCTGACCTCTGTCCGGTCTCACTGATAACCAGCTCTCTGGACTCTGCAGTTGTCTGACGTGGGACGCACACCTGTAGAAGCCTTCATCTTCCCGTGTCACATTCTTAAGAGTCATCTTTATGACTCGGTCTGAACCGGACGAACTGTTAGAGTCAATCAATGCTCCGTTTTTAAAGAAGCTGGTTTGTTTGTGTTTGCCGCTCTGATGCTGACAACACAAGGTGACATCGTCACCCGTAAACACAGGGGAGGCTTGGGTCTTCAGAATGATGTCGCCATCTGTGGAAGAAAAATAGAAGGCAAGATTGAACTCCTACTTCTTTTAGCCCCCCCTTTCTTTCAACCCTAGAAACGCCCCTGATCAGCGCTGATACAGATCATCAGGGCCGTCTCTCGGGACTCTGGGGGCCCCAGGCAAAAGGGACTTCAGGGCACCTACATTGGACCAAACCGACTTCCCAAGTTATAATGGTTTTGTCAAAGATGGTGTGGCATTGGTTGTCTTGAAGGAATTTGCGACCATTGCACTCACTTGGTTGTAAAGTAAATAATATAAAGAGAAACACTAACTAACAACCAGAACCACAACTTAATCTGTACCAAAATAATATTTTGGGATTTTTGCATGATGCAAATCGATTATGTATATATATTTTTTAGAGTGCTCATACAATCCAGAAATACTATCTAAAGTTTGCTAAGAAAAAAAAAAAAGCATTTTTACACAATTGTGACTTTTTAACAACATTGTTTATTATCTTAAATGTAAGCAAAACAACAGTAGTTACAGAAATTACAGACAGCCATGATACTGTGTGGTTTTTATTGTGTGCTGTGGATCGCCATGATAACGTGTACAAAACAAAGCCGGGAGGGAAAAGAAAAATCCCAATTCTCATTTCTTCACACTGAGCTCTTCACATTCAGCTCGAGCCTTCGTCATTCGCTCCAACCCGAGAGTCTGAGGATGAAGAGCGGCACACAGCAGGTACCCATAGCAACAACAGCACTCGTCATCATCTAAAACGACACGTTGGGAAAGTGGGAGTGGGAGCAATTAGTCGAGTGATGGTTTCTGCTGCTCCACAACCTCCTGTTGCGTCATCGTAAGTGCTTTCAACTCAGCCACATTCTCCGCCTGCACTTTGAGAACGGATCACACTTGGTGCTTCAGGTGGCAGCGGACGACACACAGATGTTCCTAACATCCTCCGAGAGCATCTCTTCACATGGTTAGAATCTGATAAGATTTTAAAGGAGACACATTATGTGCATATTTAGGTTCATTAATTCAATTGGGTTATTACTTGAAAAGGCTAATGTTAAGAAAACATAATCTTCATTCTGTCCCATTTCTGCAGCTCCTCTCTTCAGCCTCTGTCTCGAACACTTAGTTTTAGCTCCTGTCCGTTTAAGGACCACCCAAATTATCCCTGTCTGCTCTGATTGGTCAACTTTGTAAGGGGATGACAAAAAACAACAACTATATAACCCACCGGAGGCAAAGAAACACTGAAAAAGCATCATATGTCTCCTTTAAAAAATATCTGTAGGCAGTGGCCTGATGAATGAAACCATCAGCTCTCTCCCGGACGCTGCAGGAAGTTATGAGGAGTCATAAAATATATGGTTTTAAAATCAGAGGTTTGTTCTCTCAGGCCGACACCAGTGAGAGTTATGACGGAGGGACAGGTTTGATGAATGGACACAGCCAGTGAGTCATTGATTTGGTATTCAGACATTGTGGCGCTTGTGTATCTTTGGGTGTGTAGCGAGGATTAAAGGCGCTCATCACATTTAGATCGTAGATTTTGATGGGAGGCGGCCTCCAGCCAAGCCACGCCTCCTTGGTTACTGTTGCTATGCTTGTCGAGCTTTCTGTTCTCCAACGTAAGTCACGTGATCGATGTCGTGTTTTATTTTTGAAACGATCATGCTGGCAGATTCACCTGTTTAATTTTTTTTAATTAATTTGTCAAACAATGTCTTTGTGCCAAATTAGAAAGAATACTGTTTATGTCCAACTGATGTTTCCAGCTCCCAAAGACACATATTAGAAGCTACCTATAATAAAAACAAAAGTTATTTTGTTCCTTTAATAAGCATAAGCCGAAAGGTTTTCAGGAAGAGGACTCATTAACTGACTGGTCTGGCAAAGGTAACTAACTTTAACCCTGGTGTATAATACGCTCTTGGCTTAACCAGATCTTGCTGCTGTTCTGATGCTGTTTTCAGAATATAAGAACTCTTCTAACCGGCTGTAAGGAAAAGATTTGACCTGCTGCATGATAAAACTGATGAGCCCAACTTGGGGGGTAACCACCATCTTTGTTTTAATTAACAGAAGTGCAGTTTTCTTTGTTATAATTCCACATTTTGAAGGGATTCTGAAAACACAGCACAAACAATTGGAAGTGTTTTAAAATCAGGTTAATTATATTTTAGAGACTTAACAGGTTGTTTTACATTCTAAACTGATAACGCACCCCAAAGCTGATTGGATGATCACTGTTGGTGGGAGGGTTTTAGAGGAACAACATAGTCAATGGCAGCTGTTTCCCACCACTGGGCTGTTTGATGTGTGTGGTGGTATTCTGGGTAATGAGGTGGCGCCGAGGGGAGACTGAGGTAAATGCTGGAAAATAAAACACGCTCAGATGCTGAATAGTCTTTGGTTTCAATGTGATGCTGACAAAGTGTGAATAGAATAAAATAAAAAAATATCCAGGTGCATTTTCAGTGTCAAACTGAACGGGGGTGATATTGCACGTTTAATTTGTCAGTAGGATTCCAGGATATCGATGGCGTCGGTAAGATGAATCTACAATCGTTGGTGTAAAACATGATTTTGTCTTAAAAAAGAATGTCTAACAGTAGAAATGAGAGTTTGAATTTGCTCAGTCTGAAGCTGCGAGTTTTGATCGGTGACAGAAACGATTGGAACAATATTCACATTTAGGTAAAAAAAGTACAGAAAAAAAGGCCACTCATAAAAAATAAAGTTCTCCAGTACTATTACTGCTATTCTACAAATGTTCGCCATGGATTACCTGAATCTGCAAATGTTTTGGCCTCGGTATGTACATGTGTGCGTTTGTATTGATGAGTTGCTCGTGATTGTTAAACATGGACACACAACTGGTTATGCTGGCAACAAACTTGGAAAAGGAAACTACACTGTGAAAAAAGAATAATCAAGAAAACTCCAATGTATCCAGATACTTAAGATTCAAATCAATAAGAATCAAGTGTGCAGAGCCAGCTCAAACGTACGCACCCGTAAAGCAGGTGGATATCCAGTCTCTTGTGTAAACCGCTCTCTTCTGCATCCACACACACTCACACACACTCACACACACTCTCACACACAACCACACACACACTTACACCTTAGAAAATATATTCACACTCACAAGCGCCTGTCTTGCAATTTTGCATTAGAACCACATGTCAAATGAGAAAAAAAAAAGAAATGTGCATGGGAAAAAATGTGCAAACCCTCATCAGGGAAAGAAAATGGCACGGCAGTGATGAGAAAAAAAATAATAAACAAAATGCAGAAAACTGAAAACCAAAATGGTCTCAATGACAAAAAGGAATCAAACAACCAATCGAAAAAGAGAGAAGGAAAGAGCTTGCCCATCACCCACTCAAAAAAGGAAACCCCACCGATATATAATCTCAGTGAACAAAAAAAAACTAAAAAACATCTTACACTTAATTTCTCAGTAAAATGAAAACCAGCCGAACATCACGAGGTGTTTCAGAGCTTCTCTCTGACGGGAGGAGGCTCAGCTCGAGTCGCATCACGCGGCCTGGGCCTGGGCCTGTGGAAAAGTCAATCACGTCTGCTGGTTGTATTGAAAAAGCAATACAGACGGTCTGTACAGATACATGTGCCAACCCCCCCGTGAAAACAACAGACAGAGAGAAGAAAAGAAAAGAGGGGCGAAACCCTGATGGATATACAAAGGCCTATACTGTATAACCCCACCGACAATAGAGTGGAAAAATCTCTGCTCACATACTCTGTAATTGTTTCAGAAAATATAGATATTGTATAATTCACCCTGCTACCCCCCCCCATCACACACGCCAGCAGCAGCCGGGCCGTACAATCCCTCCATGGCAACGTGACAGCAGCTGAAGAAACTCTGGACCAATGGAGACCGAGGTGGTGATGTGGAGGCTGTTCCCTCCGTCGGTCGGTTCCTGGCATTACGTCTGTCTGGAATCGGCTTTCAGGGGTTTTCTCGCTGCATCCTGTCTCATCTAGCGCTCAATGGGCCGGCACGTCAAGTCTACAGGAGTCCACGCCGGGCTCCTCCGGTGACGAGCAGATCCTGGAGGGTCCTGGTGGAGGAGGAGGAGGATGTAGAGAACCGGCACGGGGAGGAGGGGTGGGGAGGAGGCAGCAGGGATGCGGACACCCCCACCTCCCCCTCAGCACTGCTCGGACACGATGAAGCCGTCCTTCTCCTGGCCGCCCACCGGCTCCACCTCCGCGTAGGCCGGGTGACCTGACCCCCGGCGGAACTTCATGGCCGGCCACCTGCTCGGGCGTCTCTGCAGTGGGGGGAGAAGAGAGAATCAGTGTAATGCAGGTCAGAGTGTCAATAAATGCAATAAAGGTCAGAGTGTCATCAAGGGTAAAGGTGGGAGCTGAGTCCTGTGACATTCTCTGATAGCTGACACAGCAATATCAAGTCCATCTCTGACCTTTGGAAAGAGAAGGCAACAAGTATGAAAGCACCAGAACAGCTACGGTGTTGCTGTACGCACCTCGATGAGGAAGAGGCTGGCGGCGGAGGTGGGGTGATGGTAGATGTAGACGGTGATCAGGACACCAGCGATCATGACGAGCATCACCAGCAGGATACCGAGGATCAGGCCGGTGTGCAGAGGGTGTGTTCCAGGCTTCCTGCCCACAGCGCTCTCAGCTGAAAAAATAAATATGACATGAGGTGCATATGGTTAGTAATGTTTGATAAACTTAAAATCTCTTTGCTCACGTTGCTTTAATACTGGGTTATTGGTAAAAACAAAACAAAAAACGGTTCCCTTGTTGACCAGCAGGGGGCAGTCACACTTCACCAGTTTCCCGCTCTTTAAAATGGGGATAATTGTTGTCAGAGTTTTTCTAAATGTCACCAAATTAAAAAAAAGGACAGATATTTTATCTCAGGAGATATAAAGTGACATTTCTACTGTAAATCTTCCCATGTTACAAAATGTACTTTATTTAATACGGTCAAATTCTGTGATTTCCTTCAATTTGAGAGAGGATTCAAGGTTTTAGATTCTTTAGTCTCTAGCTCTCCTCTGTTTGTGTATTCATGTGCAGCTCTCCTCTCTCGCAGAAGAGGTAATCCAATGCCAAGGTTGGCGGCGTATGGTCCTGATAGGAGCAGGAAGCCGGCCTATAGATAATGTCTTGGCCTCCAGTCCTGGCGCTGCTAACTGAAGAGGTTTGTATGTAGTGACTGCATAATGAGCCCGTCCTTCAGCGCGCCCTGGAAGTCCCCACTCGTCTTTTTTAAGTACTTTCTCTGCTGCACAGTGCTGGAGCCACCCAGAAGGTGCTGTGGAGTTCTTCTGAAGGTGATAAGAGAGTCCTCTAACCTGTTGGTAATCTTTGTTTGCATCTACGGAGAAAACACACAGACTCCTCCCCATATTTAAGTAGCCACTCCCCCCGGCCCACCGCCTCATTGATTTCCAGCAAAGACAAGAGAGAGAAAGCAAATGTCTGAGTCAGTAGCTCCAGACTTTTACCAGAACTTTTCCTTCCAGTCCTCTTAGTGAAATAGGAACATTTCCAGAGAATGAAGTTTCTAACATGCGATGGATGCAGAACTGGAAAAACAACATTTTAGGATGAATTCCAGCCCCCAACCCCAAAACCCTTTGAAGTATAAGTGATGAAAACTCAGTCATACTTTTCAGAGAACTTGAACAACAGAGAAAAGGACACGGTGACATTTTCCCTGTTGTGTGTAATCCTCGTGCTCACAGTCTGAGGAGGAGACTTTATATTTATTTTTCTCAGAAAACACATTTTCCCCGTGTTTATATGTCAGAGCTACAGAGACCGTGAGTCATCTCTCGAGGAGCTGGAAGCACAAACAATGTGACGATGTGCTATGTCTGCGGCGTTCCTAGGTTAGCGGGGGGGGACATGATGAAACACAGCGGGGACACACCCGGCAGCTAGACATCCAGTGGGAGGTCTCTGAAGACCCTCCGGGGCAGAGTGGGACACACTGTCCTCCGCTTTGTCCTAACAGTTCAAACCTGAGGAGACTGCTGTCCATCAGTGTTTACCCAGAGCTCTTCGACAATGCTTTAGAGATTATTTGGAGAGGACAATGAGAGCTGTGGAAAAGCAGCCAACTTTTCTTTTTCAGTTCCACAGATGTTCTCAGTTGTTCTCCTACTCGGCCATAATGGGTTTGAGGAGGCCAACAACAGAAACTGAGAGGAACCGACAGTATAACTCAGCCTCTGTAGAAATAGATGCTGCAGATCGGTGGTGTTGAGTAGACACCTCCTGAGCCAAGATGGCTCAATCCTGTTTCAGCTGTATTCACCTCACCGACATTGACCTTACAGTCAAGGTCAAATAGCGTTGTAGTGTAACTTACTTTTCACCTTGAATAAGGTTTTTTAAAGGGATGTGTTGAAAAAACGGTTTGAAACATAGGGAAAGAAATTCAGAGAGATATCATCACAGTGCCGGGCACCGACTCGCGTTCGCTCAGGTGATGGGACACATGCAGCGTCGCTGTAATGGAAGTGAGATGGAAGCGGCAGATTTACGATTTCCTCTCAGGCAGGAAACCAAATATTTGGGAGGCCGTGTCCAAAACAAACTGATAGAATTGGAAATCACAGTTTGGGATGTTTTGCACATTACATACACTGAAGCAATTTGTTGCTCCATAGAACTGAAAACAACACATTTGTGGCAGGTAGGTGACACTGTGTGGCATTTTCATTAATCTTTCAAATAGATTTTTAGGATCCCTATTAGATGTTGTGGAGCATCAGCTACTCGCAAAGAAAAAATTAAGTGATATCAGTTTAACCACTTGAAAACCAGCAACTATGATAACAACATGAGAAAAGTTTTACAAATGAAATTCTTTCTCTAAACGCATTATATTCATAACATTTAACATGTTGCCTTTGTGTCTTTTAGGAAAACCTTTAAAACAAAGTAAAGACTCTGCTCTCCTCCTGCTTTTCCCTCACACAGTCCCAGACACTGTAATTGACCCTGAGAGGAAAGTAAAGTGTGAGAGTCGACTGCTGGACTAAGTTTATCAGCTGATTAAACCACACGTCCTCCAAAAAGATCAAAAAGCAATCAGGGACCAATACCTTAATGATGCAAACAAAACAAGACACACAACAAACACACAACACACACACACACACACACACACACACACATACACACACACACACACACACACACACACACACACACACCTACCCTGGTTGTCTCGGAGATGCAGAGCGATCTTGGTATCATCTGCGGAGACAGAGACAGAAACAGACACGAGCGTCAGACAAAGTGATCAATATTTCTCTTTGTAGTTTGTTTTCCAACGGTCGGAGTAAATAAACAACCCCCCCGAGGGTCCCATAATGAGATTAAGCTTCTTTCATTAGTGAACCGTCTTCCTTTCAACATTTAATTTACTATACTTACAATCTGATTAAAAATGCATGCTTTGAATATAATGGCTTGGTATACATAATTCAACACACTCGAGGAGTCTGGGGTTAACTATACGTGCGAGATATGGAAATGTGGCGTGACCCACTTCTTCGAAGGGTAGCGGGCGTTCACACCAGCCATAGGATTCGCATTATGCAAATTCAGCACATACACACACAGAGAGATTTCAATGAATGATTTATTTCTATTTCACTTCTCAAAAGGAGCAAAGGCAGACACATCTTTGGCGTCGGAACAAATCATTAAGTGAGATGTGGAGCATAAAGTTTAGTCAATCACTCTGAAGTGAAGGCTCTAATTTATGTTCAAGGAAAAGAAGCATTTCTGTACCTGCTTATTTTATCCTGGAAGTACTTCATACTAGAAATGAATCAAATCAATCTTAAGTGCTTAATTTTATGTATAAAAAATGTTATTGGTTGACAGATATGAGCCTTTCACTGACATATTGTTTTCTCGATTATATTTGCCGATAAGTAAACTTATTTTACAGAAATTGTTTCAACCCAAACTGAACAAGAATTTACTGCAGGAATGTCGTGTTATCCAATCCTGAAAGAAATGACATCATAGGTTTTCTCACCCAAACACCAACACAGATACCATTTTCTTTTCTTCTCACTTCAACTTTATTTCCCACCCAGCTGCAGGTTGACGGCGAGAGCATGAGCCACCCAGCCTGCCCTCTAACCTGACCTTTGACCCCTGCAGCTGAAGATACCGCTGAAGGAAAACTGATCCTCTGTACATGTCAACAGTCGGGAGTTTTTCGGGGTTGGCTTCCCAACAAATACCACAGTATGACCCCTAGATCTCCTCTACACCCACACACACACACACACCAAAGGCATTTTACTCCTCTCGCCACACCCTGGTTTGATGTGTAAGACGACTTGTCGTGTTTTGCCTCACAGCTGGACAGCTTTCACAGCCGATCCAAACTCGCTGCCTCCATCCCCATCACAGCGGTCCACGAGACACCCAGCTGCGATGGAGCGTCCATTCAAACACACAGCCCCCGTGACCGAGGTGCATTAGAGAAAAACACCGGCTCCTGCCTCGGTTAGTGCTGGAAGTAAATGCCTTTTTGAGAAAATGAAATAATGGACAACTGAGGCCTGAACGTGGGAGGCTTTAAAAAGCTCAACAATGGAGGTGGAGTAAAACTGCAGACACAGCAACTCTGCACAAAACAGTCTCTTCACAAATCACATTTTCAGGAGCATTTTTATGGAATTCATCATTTTGAAAGAAGCCTGAGATGCAATGAGCAGAAGGATTGAATTGTGGGTTTCATAACTTAAATGTATAGTCTGGTCTATGTCCCATCCACTAACATGGAGGAAGGATTTAAAACATGTACTGCAGCCAGCCACTCGGTGACGTGTGGCTTCACTTTGGTGTTGCAGTCACTTCATCCATCTTTATACAGTCTACAATTGACCCACAGTGACTTGACTTTATCTGACAGAACCTGAGTCGTTAACTGGCTCCTTCATTTCATTTTGATTCAGCTGCCTCACATCTGGAGCTGATTAAGATAAAATGCCCATTGACTCAAAAACGGTTCCCGAAAAGCCATAAAAAGTAGAAGGAGGTGAAAATGGGCCCAATAAATCCAGCCCTCTGTAGCTTCTAGCTTCCTCACTTCTCCAGAGACAGAGGAGAAATAAATGGAAGTAAACAAACTTTAGAGGACACCTTGGTCGTTTTCCTATCATCAGCAGAAGCATTCCGTCTGCTCCTGTTCCAGGAGGATTTGCATCAGATGATGCAGAGATTATTCTGCAGTATGGTCCGGGGTTAGGCTCCTGCTGGGGTGCAGTGAATCATGTGCTTCAGGCTTTAAACCGCAATATCAAAAGAGCACGACCTGCCAGACCTCTGCTGAGTGAGGAGGAGAAACTGAACGCCGAGGAAGAAGAGGAAGTGAAGCACATCAGGACTGACGCATGAAGTATTCTAGCTTTGGATACATATCCTGTTAAAGTTTGGTTGAAAACATATGTGACCGATTTTAGATTTTTATTTAACCTTTAGGGAATCAACAATGAAAGAAAAAGCAAGAAAGTTTTTCTTTAAGTTTGTTGTCAGACTTGGGGAAGACAGAGTTTTAGTTTTACATTTACCATTTGGCACTTTTGAGCATAAGGCTGATATAACCATACATTGTTTTATATTTTTGGTGCTTTGTGTATTTTAAAATGTCCCTATTTCTAAGTATGCTGTACTGTTTGGAACTGTACTAAATACTCCATGTGATTTACTATTAAACTACTATTACTATTGACTATTCATCCATTAAATTAAAAAAAGGGCAAGCCTCATCGTCAGAGAATGAATGTTCTAGGAGAAGAAGATGTCATCAAACAAAAGACTGGTCTGGAACCAGCAGAGCCAAACAACATAATCACAGGTTTGTGTGGGTGCATCTATTTTGGACTGGTAAGATTTGTCCTGATTCTCTCTGCACTGTTTAAAAAGTGGGTCCAAACGCAGCTGCTGCACTTTGCTCCGCTGCCTGCCATCTGGAATCATTTCTGTTTTATCTTAAGTGGAGAGCTGGAGGGACGCTCTCCCCAAAAGAGACAAGTGTCTTGTTCAGGTTGTAAAAGAGGAAATGCATCAATACCAATAAAGAACGGTTACAGCAAAGGCACTTCATTGAGCATTCTGCCCGGGAAGAGTGTCCATTAGCAGTTTAAACAAAGCTCTGGGCTCTGACACACTGTGCACCGTGGCATTGTTCCAGCTCTTTACCTTCGGTGGGGACACTGGTGGGAGGGGGGGTGGTGGAGGGTCGGTCCCGGCCTGAAGTGGCCTCGCTGCTCCTGGTCGTTGTTTTGGCGACAGCAGTGGTGGTGAAGGGGTAGAGGGATGTTGTGTCCATGATGTCGCACATCTTGTCCTTGGTCTGAAAGATGACAGATGTCTCAAGTGTGTGCTCTCTTTCCAAAGGAACAGTAATTAAGTGGAGCTACAGCCGACTGCATCTATCATCCAGGAAGCTCCATCACACACACACACACTAGTGTTTATCTCCATGAGCCAGCTGGATGAAATCCCTCTGGTCATCACACATCTGGAACACTCACCTCATCTGGACAGCTGTTGTCCACCCAGTCCTGCCGATGGCGGTCGAAGCCACTGGAACATCTGGGGGAAGAGGAAACCACTGTCAGAGTGGAGCTTTAAGCCAATTACCACTAAGCACAAACAACAGTGGAGGTGATGGGAGTTCCATTGGTTTTAGGTCTTAAACTGAAGTTTTGGACAAATAATCTTGCCCTTATAAAATGTCTAAGGATCATTGAAGTTACTACAGTTCATTCTTCATTCTGGGAACATGGATATCAAATGATAAACACAACACACATGCCCCGGTATGAAAGTAATATACTGTATATATCTCGTTTTTCGACTTTAACGCAATGCAACTATTTACCGAACAACAGCGCCCTCTGCAGCCACACGTCAACTACGCACTACTCACAGGAGATGGTACCTCCTCACCAAAGCTACATAGAACAAGAACATGCAAACTCATTTTGAAAACAGAATAGTGTTGCTTTTAAAACATCTGCACAGCGTTAGGATTCTGTGTGTGTGTGGGGGGGGAGCGGGTCACGGGGCCTTGGAAGACTGTGCATCGTGGTGCGAGACTTCTAATAAACCTCAACAGCCAGACGGTAATCGAGGAGGCAGCTGCTAATCCTCCGTGCTGTAAACGGATCAAAATCATAACTCACCCACTGGTGAACTCGCATTTGGTTCCGTCTCGGCCGATCGGCACAAACAGTCTCCCATCTGGCCCGCACGAGTTAGTATGCAAAGCAGTCGCCACTCTCACACCAGGCTCTGGCTAATAAAGCGTGTTTTTTAAAAGCTTTTGGTTGTCTGCTAATTATCTCTCACTGTAGGTGGATAAATAAAACCAACCTATGACCGACTCACGATGCAGCGGTTTAAATCGAGTCCCCCCCCAGCAGCCCACATCTCTCTACCCAACATAACGTTATGGTAATGACTTTATGCGAGGGAGTCCATTTCCATCTTTCTCCCTCTCTGATCATCCCATTCCTTTTATTCCCCCCCCCCCCCCCCCCCCCCTGTCGGAAAGTTCAGCCTCATCTGCTCAATCAGCCGAGACAGATTCCTCCGCTTAATCCCCCTCTGTTTCCCCCCCCCTGCCTTTCACCCCTCCAAAGAGGGAGGAGAGCGAAGCGGAGTGAGACACAATATCACCGACATGTTTGCCCCAACCTGTCCCTGAAGGGAGCTGGTGTTTTGTTTCCCCTCAATGGCATCGGCCCCAGCCAGTTGCCATCGAATGCAGCCAGCCACGGTGCTTTTAATTAGAAATGCACTGAGGAGCTTCATTTGAATATAAACGACTCCGGGAGGGAGAACGATTCCTTTCCTCCGAGTCTCCCACAGAAGTCGCAGGATGGATGGATTTTATTATTGGGTTTCAATCCCACTTCTTCGGATGCCGCGGAAGATTAATGGAAAACAAACAAGTAGTTCTTCTTTGTTTATCACTGATGAATAACCCAGTACATGAGTGAACTCCAAGTTCTAATCCATGTGATTTACTACTTTGTTGAATTGAATGCATATTCCCCACATTCCCCACACACTGTCACCTCACAGAAAGGTTCCTGGTTCGAATCCCAACTTTCTCAGTGTCTTCCTCCAAACCACTTGCGGATCAGGGTAAGATTTATTGGAGACTCTTATCGGACATCTTGTCTCTGTGCGTCAGTCCTCGATACGGGTGGATTTGCTCAAGCTCCCCCCCCGAGACCCTCAAAGGATAAACGGTATAATGGATGGATCCTCGCACTAAACCTAATTAACCGAAATCAATCACTTCATTTAATCCAGTAGTATTTTCTTCTACTGACATCAGCCTTGTGTGTGTTGTTGCCTCGCCACACATTTGTCATGTTAGCTGTGTTACAAACAAAACAATGGTCACTTATCCACTTGACCAGTGAAAACAAATACTCTGCTGTTGCTGATAATACTAACTTTTAATCTGAATGCAGAAACTTTATTTGTAAAGGAAATGTTTAATATAGTAAATAAAGGAAGTGAATACTTCTTACACCCGGACACGACTGCTGTTGTTGCAGCCCGACCCATTTGTGAGCCAGTAATATGCTATTTCTCAACATGAATGATGCAATAACAGTTTGCTGGGAGACTAAGACGCATTAAAACTCCATATTCATCTCCTAACCAGCCATTAATTTTCAATGAGCTTCATTTGTGATGCTCGCCACATCCCTGCTCTTCCTCCACACACACACGAGCGTCAGGCTGAACGGGCTCTCACGGCTCCCTGGGGTTCCAGCCAATGCTTTATTGACCTGCCTGAACACGGGCTGCACACGTCAGCCTCCGCTAACTGACTGAGCATGAGAGGGGCACCGCGCACTCCAACCGGAGAAGTTCATTAAGGCTGTTCTCTTAAAATGTCAGCGGCTGCCATTAACCCGCCGCCAACGAGGCCGCCGCTGTTTTTAATTAGCACGTGTTTGAAGCGTGTTCGGCTCCTTCAAAGGAAGTGGCTTCAGGATCCAGAGGGCAGAGTCCCACCGAACAGTCAGATATTAACACAGTAAGAGAACTAATTAAAATGAAGCTTAATGAGATCGGTGCCACAGGCATACGGGCGTCCCGCCACAGAGGCCGTCACACGCTGCGAGGAAAAACACTTCCTGGTGTCCCTGCACTGTAAATGAGTTCGTCCCCTTCAAAGGGAAATAATAAATGAAACATGCAGAGTGGTTAAGTCAAACCCGGAACCCTTCAAAAACCAAACTGAAGAAATCTCTACGGACGGAGCAGAGGAGCCGCACACGTCTCCAGTCAACCACGTAACAGGCGGAATAGATGATGAGTCCAAAATATAAAACTGGCAGATTAATATTTGATGCATGAGCGAAATACAAAGAGAAGCGATGGTTGCTGCCTCCGAGTCAGACTGAAAAACAACAACAACGAGAAGAACAAAATATTCCAGGCGATGCAGGCGAGACATTTATCAGGACAGTGAACATCTGCTGGCTCGCGAGGTGAGACTTTCCCAACTCGTGCGGATGATAACACAACTCTGCCAACTCTCCATAAATCATTTTCCTCCCTCCTCCTATTTTTAACTCAGAACTTTCCTCGCCAACAAAACAGAACCGACGGCGGTCTCGCATTTCAGCCGTCAGGAGATTCTGAGGAGGAACGCTAACACTTCTACAGCAGCTCAAATATTTGCTGTTGTTTGAAGTGCAGGGGGACAGGGGGGCGGGGGGATGGGGGGGAGATCAACAGGAGACCAGAGGTCCACAGAACAGGTGTGAATTGAATGAATGTTAGAATAAGCTGCTGCAGAGCGGATAATATTCAATACTTTACATTTACTGAATAGAGTATGAATAGTTATTGTGATGGTAAGAGAGGAAAACAACAATAACTTTGCCTAAATTCATTCAATCACACAAAACAACCAAAACTGATATTGTCCTCCTCCTCATACTATATGCATGAGATGTCTGCAGACTGTCTGAACACCAGCAGGGAGTCCTTTTCTTTTAAAGTATGCAAACACAAGACTAGAGACTTAAATAAACGTTTAATCTTTATGTCAGATTAAATGTAAAATTTAAATTCTTGCTGAAACAATTAGTCAAATGACTGATTAGTTGATCTGCAAAAATTCTCAGACTACATCTGATTTCCTTATTTTCTCTGTTTCAGATGATTGTAAACTGAAGGATATATAAATTAATAATGACTCCAGTTGAGAGAGTGTGTTGGTGTATGAGGAGTTAAGAGAGATTAACAGCATCTGTTTATCGAACCTGTTGAGGCGATGACACCAGCTGCAGTTGAAGTTGATCTGGGAGGAGATGCAGGAGCTGCAGCTGGTGAACTGGAGACAGGCTGGAGAGGAGAGAGAGAGAGAGAGAGAGAGAGAGAGAGAGAGAGAGCAAACCAGGTCAGATCCCCAACAGCCAAACTAACAAACAACTGAGACGCCGTTCGCTGGCAGAGTCTCATTGATCCAGCAACACTTAGTCCACTCTGCCGTGGACGGTGTTATGACTGCACCAAAAGCTGTTCCAATAAATTCTCCTTACTGGGTAACGGCCACATTTCTACGGCGGTAGAATTAGTGATCTTCGTCTTCGTCAGCTCCACGCGGTGGTACTCATAGATCGTCCTCCTCCTCACGTCTGTGTTTTGGGATAGAGAGAGGGAGAAGACAGAGTGAGAGAGAGCGAGCAAACCGTCACAAATCTTCCAGCAAGGAGATAAAAACTGGGACAAGTGGTCCCTGAAGAGAGAGGGAAGTGAGCGGGAGGCAGGACGGGGTCATGAGGGACGCCACCGCAGCACTTTATTTCTCCACCTCGCTTTGTGCCCGGGTGTCGGCCAACAACTTGGCAATGGACAGAAGCAATTTCCCCCGAGGAGGTGATATCAATCACGCGCTGCTGAAAGGCGATACCCTCCCAGTCCTCTATAACAGCGAGTGAGAGGGGCCGATTGATTAGATACATCATTGACTCTTATGGCGTCCGGGCCCTCGTATGGGCCCAGTGTAAAATGGGCTGCTCTCTTTTGCTGGCGATGCATCCTCTGTATCATCGGTGGGAAATGAAAATAAATTAAATATGTCCTTTGTCAGAAGACTGCATGATCAGTGCATACACCCTTCCAGTGCATAGTATTTGAGCAGATTTGATTAGTGCTGCGTGTGGTTGATCCACAGTGTAATTTGATTTTGATGTGACTCTCTAGGCAGAAGCTCCAGGCATGAATCAGTAAATCAGAAGTTGCATAATAAATGAAAATTCCCTTGAAATTCTATATTTACCAATCTTGCCCACGGTTTAATAGTTTAAGGAATAGTTTGGTGTTTTAAGAAATTCTCCAACTTACTCCCCTGACAAGAATATTAACAACACTTTCTCATCTTTCCATTAAATATGAAGGTAAAGATCTTAGCTGAGAATATATACCCAGACTGGCTGTTTAATAAAAACCTCCAACGCATTATATCCTGCATCTTTAATCTGTGAAACTGCTGAGGCATAAAAATGAAGAGTTTGGGTTTCACAGGCAGATTCGCTGGATTTTGGTATCAGTCCTTCTATATTCTGGCCACAGAGGAGAATAATATTATTTTTCAAAATGTCATATCACTCCTGTTACATCACACCGTGCTCTCTTTCTTTTGCCTGATTCCGGCCTGGGAGGTGTTGACCGAGCTGGCTGCAGTGTTGTGCTTCTCAAACGATCGGATGTTGTTCCCCCTGCAAACCTGCCGGGTCTGATTTCACACAGGACCAGTGATCAAAGCGGACGATGGGAGCCACCTCGGTCTAACCTCAGAAACAGACCACCCTTCCTCCCCCCCCTCGTCTCCTCCCCTGGTGACCGACTTCCTCTCGCCTCTAGCGGGGGGGATTATCAGGTGCCTAATGACACGGTGGGTGCCAGAGGAAGGTCAGTTCCTCCGCCTGGGGCTGTTGAGCTGCTGTGTGAGCAAACAGCTCTGGTCGGAAGGTGGGAGGAAGCTGTGAATAAGATCAATTAAAGACCAGTTTGCAACGTAAACAACGGCGAATGAGGATTTCCAGTAGCATGCACCTTCCACCGATACTATCAACCACGAGAGGATCTGCAAGTGTGTGTGTCATCGTTTACGCACAAGAGGGTCAGCCAGATCCTACACCCCTCTCTCCTCAGCAATAAATCAGTGTTGCATAAACGCTTCTATGATTCAATCACAATTTTATTGCTTACTCGTCCATATCTAAGTGCTGCGTGGAAATCGGTGGCAGCGTGTCGGGAAGCCGAGGTGATGGTGGAATAATGGCAGGCTCACACTCACCTCTCATCCGAAAGCACTTTGAAACATTTCAACACTCTTGGCACTTTGAAATCTCCAGTATATTAAATATACAATGTTTCCTCTGATTATCATTAACAGCTCCAGCTTTGGTTTATTCCTGGGAATCCAGAGTATCATTCCAGGTAGCGGCGAGAAGATATGAAAAGGGATGAAGGTGGTTTTTCGGTTTCCATTTAGGAATAACTCCCTGTGACTGATAAAGTATAATAAGCCTCGGGAAAATAAATGAAAGCCCGTCTCTTCACCAGTGATTGTACCTGACCTGTTATAATTACACACCTCGGACATGAATTATTCTTTTACCGAATCGACTGTGGCGCTGCTCTGACTGGAGGACATGTGAAATCTTTTATTTGAGCTTTTAATAAAAAGGGTGAAACGAATGTCCCCCTGGCTGCCACGCTTGTTACACGTAGATGAAACACTTTTCATGGTAGAACCCATATATGGACAACACACCTCCACTTCTTCCTGTAGAAATATCCCAGATATGTGTGACGCCGTCTTGCACTTTTTAAAAACAATCTGGAGCCACAGTCTGCAGGGATCACAGTGTGGAGACGCTGTATCAATCCGGCTGATTAATGCGTCAGTGTGACAGTGTGACCTTTACTGCAGCTTCCCACCAGGAGGGGATGGAGGTGATTTACCCTCCGCTCGGGGAGCTGTCATGTCGCCCGTCAGTCTATGATGACATAGCTTTCCTGTCTCTGACATCAGTGAACTTACCTTTCCAACATATTCTTAAGCTGAGTAACATTCCCCTTAAAGGAAACGCCCCCTCCTGACCATCTCTACTGTCCCTGCATTTCTATAACTTTGACTGCAACCATCTGTTAAACTGACCCCTCTGGTTGTTCCTGTGGAGAATTGAGCAGCGATGTCATCCTTCTCCGTGAAAACTGCTGATTCTTGCTTTTTTCTAAAGGTTATTCCCCATCCATCTATGAATAAAAAGTGCCCTTCTCTATTTTTTGCCTCAATATCATGATGATCATTATGAAAAAACTCTGATCTAACTTGCAGCATCCTTTACTTCCTCCACAGGCTCCTGCTGCACAACCAGCAACACATCTAGACCTTTGGACTGAGGCACATTATGCAGACGTTGCCCTTTTCAGACTTAGACACAAATCTGTTCAATTTGAAAATATCTCCTGCTGGTTGTACGGCGAGAAAGCAAAGCGTGGTTTAGTTTCACATGTTGCAGGAGTTTCTCTTCACCCCTCCTTCACACAGGGACGGTCCGATCACGATTCGGGCAATCACGAGGAGATGCATCAGTTCTGTCGAGCTGTTTGTGTTTCAGTGCACCACAGTAGTGTGCATGTATGTGTGGAAATGTTGGATTCACACATATGTGTTGTATCGACACTTGACAGTGAGTTTGCTTGACGCTTGGTGCCAGGGAGAGCGTCAAAACAACAACAGTCATGTGTTCCAAGCATGGGATCTGTCTCTCATCTGTCTGTTAGGTGTATTTAAGTTTAAGTTTTGTAGAATGAGTTTTATCTTTTTCAGATGTATCATCAGAGCAATTTTGAAAAAAAAAAACATCTCAGTCTCAATCTGGATTTCGTCAGCCCACGACCGAGCAGCTGCTAGTTTCATCGCTTTGTGTCCGAGGCTTCAAACTCTACTTGGTGTATGAAGTCTGCAGAGGGACAGGGCAAACAGGTTCGGTACGAGGATCTCTCAGTGCCAACCACAGCTTTCTAAAAAGAGGTTACCTGTCGGCTATCGCTCCAAATTATTCACAGTAATTTGTTTTCTTTTCTTGAAAAAAATGACTCAAACTAAGCAAGAAATCCTTTTACAAATAGGATAACGATGCCATGAAGGACAAAAAAGGCCTAAGTAATTAAAGATGACAAATAAATGCAATCCAGATTTCAAACTCACGACCAAAACAGCTTTAAATTACTGAATTAATCATATTTGACATCTCGTTATTGTGGAGGGCTTCGAAATCGGAGCCCATGAAAGATGGAGAGTCTAAGTGTGGAAAAAAAAGAAAGGTTTGAAGTGTTTTCTCCTCTGCTCCCATTTGCTGTTACATTAATGGGCCAGAATTTTAGTAAGTCAAAAGTAAATAGGGGAGGCAGATCGGAGGCTGAGCCCACAGCTCTGCCCACTGCCTGCTGTGGGGGGGGGGGGGGGGGGGGGGGGTCAATCGGAAATAAAGCAAAGAAGATGAAGCTGAACTCAGAGCTAGAGACAGTTTAAAGTAAATAAAAACACGATGGAGGCAGTTACCTTAATGACTTGGGAGCCTTTCGATCATTGACTATAAAACTGAATGGATGAGTTCTTAATGCAAAATTGCTAATTTAACGTGACTTAACTCAAAGTAACATAAAGATCCAATTAAGAATTTGTTCTTGTGAAACATTCAGTGGTAGAAGCTAAAGAGCCGTGTGTCTGAGACTCACTGGGGATCTGTTGGATCTTGTGGACGACCACGAAGGCGTCGGACAGGCCCACCTTCACCGGGTGATTGACGGAGCTGATCGTTGCCACCTCGATGGGGATCTGAAATGAGAGAGAGGCAAAATCCATTACCGAGAACACAATGTGTCTAGAACAGGCCGACAAATGGAAAGAGACCAGTCTGACGGCACAGAGGATTCATCACTTTCATCACAAAACCCATTATTTTGTCTGTATAACAACCAGAAAGACAATTAGTGAAAATGTGGCCCCCAATATTTCCCATCGTTGAGACATCGGGCCATCGTCAATGTTAGAAATTACAAAGATACTTTTAAGAGAGAGAAACTGAACTGATTGTTAAAGCTGGGTGAAAGTGAGTCATATTTCATCCTGATGCACGAAGCTGGTTTTAATAATGTCACTTTCAAACTCTGTTGACTGTAATGTAGGCGTTTGATGAATTTAAGTTTGCTGTAAAATACTTTTATTCCTCCAGGATTATATAGTAAATGTAAACATTTGTTGAAATGAAACGAAAGTGGAGAAACATATCGTTTTTCAGTGGAAGTAAACGAATAGAATGAGTCCTGACCTCTTTGTATGCAAACACGATCCTGCCGGTGTTGTGCAGCGTGGCCTGGAAGGTGAAGCTCCCCAGGTGGTAGTTGTCCTGCAGGTGAACGTGATCCCACTGCACCACCAGAGCAGTACCTACGACCAGAAGCACAAAAACAAACAGATCAGAGGAGAACACGGTCTGTATCGAAAGCTATTGTCACACTTCTTATTCCTATAACTCACCAATTAACGAGTAACTTACTGGAAAACAACTGAAACCTCCATAATATTGAATCCAGCTTGACCACATCAAGTCAAATCATCATCACGTGTCGCCTTATTTTTGGGGGACAAACTAAATTAGTACCAGACTCACGCAGCCTCCGTCTCTACCTCCAGACATCAGGCCTCACATGACTCTTAACATTACCCTGATTAACTGTGGAGACCCTATCGACGTGGAGCCCCCCCCCCCCCCCCCCCCCCTCAGAGTCAGACGTTTTGGCTGCGCTCCAGGACAATAAAGGTTTGTTAACACAACTGATCAATTTTTCCGTCACACAGCCAGAGCTCTTCCATCCAAAGTAAAGACGGGACTAATTTGGAGAGAGCAGGCGTTCGCTTGCACAGGAAAACCATAATAAATCACATGTGGTGCGTGAAAAGGGGCTCTGGCTCTGGATGTGCATGTTTCATGTGTTAAAGGAGGAGGTTAAATCGAGTTAGGGTCTGATCCAGCACTGATATGAAATACCTAATATGAGTGCAACTTGGACAGGACGCTCCATTTTGCATGTTATGATGGGCAATGGAGGAAAAAGACTGAAGACAGTGAGAACCACTGAGAGAACAGAGCGTTAAACTGCTGCTCACTCATGGTAAAGTGTGTTCACCCAGTCAGCAGATGGTGAGACTGGTAGAAGTCTGTTAAAAATGCATTGAGTTCAGGAGGGGAGGCCGCAGAGCTATCTGGGGCTTCCACACTAAAAATACAGTGTGTGAGGAGGCGTGGGGGTGGGAGAGCACACACTGGCCTTGTTTCTAATTCCACTGAGCTAAAAACAAACAAAACAAACCTGCTCTATTACACCAGCTCTACCATTTATTTCGTCCCATCATAAATAAAGTTTACATTGAGGTTTGAAGTGTAAATGGAGTCCGACAGAGAAATCAAAGAAGCTAAATGGTTCCTGCTGTGACGTGTCAAAGTGTCTCCAGTGAAACATGTTTAATGGAAGCTTTCACCATATTAAATCAGACTGTAATAAGTAACATTTTACTTTTCTTTATGTTATAAAACCCATCCCATCTACAACTGGAGCAGCTGAGAGTGTTTTTAAATCCAAGCGTGTGGAATTCATCAGTGGATAGTGTCTCTATGAAAAGAAGTTACAGTTGTGTTGAAATCTCAAAACGGTATTTTTACCACAGCACCGTCACGAGATCCCACCGGTGTCACCAGTCAGGTTCACAGTCTGTCGGGTGTCGGAACACTTCACTAACTTATCAAACGTCAGGATGGTATCACACGTTCTTTATTTTGCAGATTCTAATTATCAAAAGACGACGACGTTCAGTTTTAGTGGAAATGAAGTGTCAGACAACAAAGCTTCACACTGTCACACGTCTCCCACCTCCCTGTTTGTGTCAAGTGAGCAAACAAGACGTCTGGGTTCTGAAAGCCTAATCAAACTGATGAAGAGCGGTACTGACTCTCTCATAACAGAACCAACCATCCAGCTCTTGCACTGTATTGGAAGGACGCTGACTGATGGACAGGGCGATGAGGAGCGGGGCCTCGGCCCACAATCGATCGGCTGCCAGTTCTGTTGACCTCTGATGAGCTCGACTGCAGAAGGTCACGCAGTCGGTCCGTCAGTCTGCGGCCGAGCGATTAGGAGGCGACGACTGACTTGATGGATAACAACCATCACTATGAGGGAAAGTACGCAGGGTGTGTATGTGTGTGGGGGGGGGGGTAACTACGGTTCAGAGTGAAGTTACAGAGTCTCAGAGGGAGGCGTATAAATCAAGATATGACAAATATCTCCTCTTTTGCAAATGAACATCTGAAGACATCTCATGAGTCAGAACAATAAATATATTAAGTTTTTGCTATTAACTATTCAAATAATTCAACTGTCTTCATTACACTATCATCAATTTATGTGAACTTGAGTTCCTCAATTTTGATTTTGATCTCATTTTGCAATATTGTTTCTCGTTTTTATCTGATTAAGTTTCTGAAAACAATTATTTAAGAAATTCTTAGTGGGTTAAAGGGTTTTACATTTTTTTTAACTTATAATATAGTTTTTTTGTGAGATTCTGCATCAGTTAGTCACCCAAGAGTTTTGAGCAGAGGCGTGGATTCAAATTGTCATAATGCAATTTATTATTGTTGTCAGAGTATATTGTAAGACTTTAAATGTATTTTTAATGAAACTAGTTTAATTTATTGCAGTGACATCACGTTTTCTTCTCCTCAGAAAGTCTGTGTGCATCTTGCTTGAGAAGCGAAAGCAGGATCTGTCGAGAGCGAACACCTGCCCCCCCGACAGCCACCTCAGGGTGCTGATTACTTCGCTTCAGTTTCTGAAACACAGCAGATAGCACCAGCAGCGCTGCACTTTGGAGTTCTACAGCCTCGAGCCATGCGGGTGTGGAGACAAGCTAATCAGGTTCATGGTTTGTTGATCCAAAAAGTGTGTGTTGACAATCTCAGCAGATTTGAGGAAAGTGATGCAAAATACAACAAAGAGTCAAACACACAGACAGAGAGTGGACAGCGTGATTCACGTCAGCCTATTAGGGACAAACTAAAAAATCTATTTTGTGGACATAGACTGTTTATCAATTGATTAAGACACCGGGTGCAGCCAATGCGGAAGTGCCTGAAACCTGTATTCTCTCGATTGACCAGCAGGGGGCGACTCCTTAAGAGCTTAATCACCAGATCAAATCTTCTTCAATACAGACTGATGTTCACTTAGTAAATTCTGGTCCCGTTGAGCGAAATAGACGACAAGGCACATTTGGGCGTGGATAGCATGTGATTGACAGTTTGTACCATCCAATGCGTGCAGTGTCCTTGAGCTCGCAGTCAGGCTCCACCCCCTGCTCCTCCAAATATGGCTACATCTGGTTTCAAAAATCCAAGATGCCAAACTCGAGGCTTCAAAGCAGCAGCTCACAAACCAACAGGTGACATCATGGTGCGTTGCCAACCTGCAGTTATCTTATCTATCTATTATTAGTTTATTATTATTATAATTCTATCTTGTGGATGATGTATCATATGATGTAAAAGAATGAAAAAGCGCTGTTACCGTTGTCAAAGTAGATGACGGTGGAGTTCCTGGAGACGCTCGGGTCGAAGTTGGCCATGAGGGGAGCGATGTACTGAGTGGCCGTCAGCATACGATGGACCACGTCACCCGTGTAGATGAAACCTGCAGGGGGGGGGGGAACACAACATGTAACTTTCTTTACTCTTCAGAGTTTCAGGTAGATGCTCCTAAACTCTTGAAACACCGATATATAATGTGCTATGCATCACTTTTAGTGCTGTACATGCCTTGATGGAGGGTTTTCAGATGGATTCACCCTTTTGGGCAACTCATAAAAACAAACATCCATCTTCCCCTCCTCTATTACCGCCTCTCCTCCGACAATAAACCTGTTATCTGATACACTTTCCTTCAGGAGGACAACAAGCCCTCCGGTCCGGCAAAAGTTAAAAACTCATTAACCCACAACAATCGCTTCTCTCTCCGTGTCGGGCCTCGTGCTGCAGGCGGCCTCAGACACAGCAGCACAGATTAATCTGCACTACTATCGTCCATCAGACACAGAAGGGACAAATCTGAGGGGCTTTGTAAAGCAAGCGACCAGTTAAATATCCTCATGGGGTTAGAACAGCGACCTGCTCCTGCTCTGCGTCTACCTGTGTCCTCCTTTACCCCTCTTGTGTGTTTCTACTCATCATCATCCATCACAGGTGTAAATAGGAGTGAATAATCCTCACGACAAGGAAAAACAGATCATGTTAACTCTTACAATTTATGCGTCTCTCGAGCGAGCCACTAATAAATGTCTACGCTGAGATGGAAGTGCTCCGTCAACACAAACTAGAGTTGGATCATTTAGCCGCCTGTAGCCGTGGTTATTGATGGACTCGAGGGAAACTGGTGGTGAACGCTCGACGTTCAACACGAGGGAACCGTCTCTGCATCGAGAACCGGGCTCCGATGATAACAGGATCCAGCAGCGTCTTAATTTCCCCGCTGACAACAAAGTTCAGCAGAGTCAGCTGCTGTTTGAAGATTAATTCAAGGTATTCAGAGTTTCTTTTTATTCCCTCACTCCTGAGCACGAGGCTTCATCCTGTTTTATTCTTAAACTCATTTAAGTGAATATCGTCTCTTTGATGATATTTACCTTTTGAAAAACATTTATTCTTCTTCTTGCAACAAACAAGTATTATTGAAAGTTGTGAGAATGTAGGATTTTTATGATGAGAGACAAGATGGTTTAAAAAATTTAAAACTGATTAAAATCGTGTAGCCGATCCACAAATACACGATGCAGCTACAAACTGTCATTTTTTAAATGTGAGAGTAGGAATCCTTTTAGCATACATGCATAATATTTAATCATGGATAGATTGATAAAGGTATTAAGGTGTAAATGATCTATGGATGATAAAACACGTACATTTGTATTTATATTTGCATATCCGGGTCTAAATGCTAATTAAACTAACTGGCGGCTGCTTCATATTTACTTCATATTCATCCTCTCATCCGTGTAGGTGCAATAGAAATCAGAGAAACATATTTCTTGTGTGTTAAAAGATCAGTTCAAGACAAACATAATATATGAAGCTTTCTGAGGCATAAAGGAATGAAAAATAAAACTCTGCTGAGAAAGAAAAGAGGATTTTTTCAGAAACATTGAGGCCAGACCCATAAATCCCCATTTCATGTCACCATTCACCGAGTCTCCTCATACAGTGGGCCGGCTATAAAAACACATCTATCACTTCTGAAACTAGGAGCAGGGCAACGCATGAGGGGAATCAATCTTCCCTCAAAGACCTCCCTTCTCAGAATTACCTCTATATGGAGCTCACACACTCTCACACACACACACATACACACAGAGGGAGCGGGTGAAAAGGTGGTTCTATTCAGCTGTGTGCAGACCTCAGAGTAGAGAGCTCTACCTGGATGAGGAGGGAATGAGGAAGAGGACAAAGAGCCAGAGGGCTGAATGAGTGGGGTTACCATGGTTACGCCCAGTTATCCCTTCCAAAGATCGTAAAAACGCTGCTGGAAAAAAAATTATACTTAAATTCCTTTTTCCAGGGCTGAATGCTTTTTGGTTGAAAGAGGCTCAAGCTCCAATTATGGAAAAAGTGCACGGGCCTCATATGTTGGGCATCAGTGTAGGAAAGATCTAGTAAGTTACTGTTAATTAAAACGTTCTGGTTGTGTGAACATGACTCTCTCTCTACTTTTACTTTAGTTATCGGTGAACTGGTTCAGTGTTTCTGTGAGGAAAATATATATTTTTTGAAATAACATAATTTGTAAGTACAAGGTGACATCTGCATATTGCTAAGATGACAACTTCCACCATTCGCTCTGTGATTATGTTTTTAATCACACAGAAATGTCCTCCATCAGGGGAACACTCAGGATTTAATGGGCAGTTCAGGAGCCACTTCACATCAGATAGAAGCTGATTCCCTGTGTTGCATTATGGTGCATGAATGTAAAGAAGATTGAACCCACAAAGAGGCAGGATTGATGAGTCTACACACACTGAATTCAGGACACACACACACACACTGGTGGTGACTTCACGGTCTGATGATGCCGCGACATCACTTTCAAATCCTTTATCCGATTGTGCGGCGACACAAACGACTTCCCCCCCAATCAGCCTCATCTCATATTTATCCAGCGTTCGCTCCGGCACAGTTTTATCTCTCAATTGCTTTCTCTTTGTTTCGCCCACGTCAGTTGTTTCCTTTCACTTTCACCGTCTTTATCTCCTGTCCCATCGACACACACACACGCACACAAACACACACACACAATTGTCTGGACACGCTCACAATGCCCCTGCTCTCCATCGGCAATCTCCTGCAAACACAACGCGACTTATCCAACGGTCTAAAGTAAAAGTAAAGTAAAGTAAAGTAAAAGTAAAAATTACGCAGCCGCTCAATACACTAAAGAGGTGAGAGCCCCGGGGCTGCTCGGTGGAGAGGCTGTTCATTCATTATTGTGCTCAACACAGAGGTGATTCATTCAAATACAGTGGAGGGACAGTGGACGGAAGAAGAGCGGGAGAACACTGGGGGGGGAAACAGATGTTCAAGGAGAGAGGACAAAGACAAAAGAGACGACATAATGGAGACGAGTTTGAGGTAGAGAAAGAGAAAGAGTCCTCATGATGGTGGGATGAGTCGGACCATTCTTTCTCTCACGGGCCGTGTTTACATGTGCTGAGGTCCAAAGTGCAGGGCCCGGCTCGTCCAAGAAAAACACGAGAGGGAATTAACAGTCCCACTCGACCTAAGCTCCGGTTTATTGGACGTTGTGTTTGGATTCCGCTCTTTGTTCCTTCGTGCTGAGTTGTGTTTGATTTACAGGATATTTTCTGTTTATCGCAGATGTTCTGAGGTTCGGGAGGAGCCCGGCTGGATTTACACAAACACACACAGCCATGTTTTATTTGGTCTTTTAACATAGACCGTGTGTAAAGATGGACGACATGATGGCGCCCCGTAATGAAGCCAGAGTGTCTGCATAAGGAGCCAGGAACCACACCTCCTCCAGGTTAGTGGATGGGACCAAACGAATAAGTCAAAGTACATGTACAATAAAACTTTCTTAAAGATGGTGTCTGTCATTTAAGATACACTGATGAGTGTCTATTCAATAACTCAAAGATCTAATCAACTCATCCTATGGAAATGGCTCTCACCTCATGTCTATGAGTCACAACTCTGTCTCCTACAAATTATGCTCACAAACTACAAACACATTCTGGGGGGAAATCGAATTGCTTGGATTATGTTCATGGACGACCAAATCGTGTGCAGTTTTTCATAACACACACAACTTGTCGAGAGCTGGTGGTCGGGTGATGGGCGGCTCTTTGACCCTGGAGAGACTCTGCAGTTTGATCCCCACAAACACGTCTGAGTCTGTGTGTGGTTTGGGTTATGCAACAGAAACATTGGTTAAGGAGAGATTGAGGTTTTAGCTACATTATAAAGAAGTGAACAAATGACCTTTAACCGTGAAGATCTTTCCTCAAATCGAATCAAGGGCAGCGAGAGGCTAACACATTCCTAAGAAAGTATATTATGCTTCAGCTGGATATTATAGGAAAGAATGTTTAGTATTTTTCATATAGATGTTCTGAAACTGGTCCAATATCCTCAGAGAAGTTTCAGGTGTTGTTGTATTTTAAACTCAGTAAGAAACTTCTAATTTCTTAGCTGCCTGTCACAGGTCGCACATTTCTCTGAGCTACGAGCACTTTAACCAAAGAGTGATGTTCTTTTCTCTGGTGGTTTCAATAAAATAGTGGAAAAGTGGAAAAACTGTTATATTTCACCATAAAGAGCCACAATAAACAGAGATAAAGACAGTTTTCAAATGGGAATGAGGAGTCTGACCCCATTTCCTTTCTTCTGCTCGTCTACATTTCTGCTTCATCTCTGTGTTCGGTATCTTACTTCTTCTGCCCAAACATTTCCTGAGAAACCATTTTGAACATGATCTGATAAACATGGACAGTTTGTTGATGCTGGGGCTGTTAAGTGTGACAGCCGGCTGTGTAAACTGAATACCACAGCTGGACGGCCGGCTGCACAGCTGGCGGGGGTCCGATCATATTTCATCACGAGCCGAGACCTTCACACATTGTTCGGCGTGAACCAGACTCACCGGGCGACCCGCGGTGCATTTACAGTCACTGACAACTCAGGAAATCTCAGTTACTGCTGTAATGGGCCGTCCACACTTTTACAGAACATTCCCTTTGTTCTCCCATTTACTCTCAGCACATTCCTGGAGAAGTTTTAATGTTTTCTGTCTCTTTATTTTTCGTCGGAGCTTCTAAGCAGCTGACGCCTATTGAACCGACTTTGTAAAGTGATGTGTTTGTAGTGTTCAGGCCCTGATGTCTGCCACACGGCCGTTTTTAACACTACAACAGGAGCAGGGCTGCATTTAATGATTATTTTCAACATGGATCGACTTACTTACTTGGAGAAGTAACTGTCTAAATGCTAATTCCTTCATCTTATCAACACATTTTGCCTAAATTGAGTCTTTTAATGTCTGTTATCGTATAAAAGGAGAAAGACAGTTTCTACCTGCTTCTAATACACGTCAGTTGGTTCAAGAATTCACAGAAATCTGAAAAATTGACCAGTGACGGTGTAGACGAGCAGATTTACAGTTTGTACAAACCATGAGACTTCAACTTCTTATGTTTGACATGGCTGCGTTCCAACCCCATCGTTAATGAGTTTGAGTCTCGGCTGCTTCACTGCTCCGAAACGAACTGTGGCTCCGGATAAAAATAAATAAATAAATGTAATTATAACTCGCACACTCCGTTAAGAAATTATCTCCTCCTGCAGAGTTTCAGTGTAGGTAGTAAAAAGAGAAATATCTGCTGAAGTGAAAACAGTGACTCGCTGACAGCAATTTAAGTGGAGAGGAAAGATGGCACAGTGGAGGGGGGGGGAGAAGGAGGAGGAGCTGCTTGTGATAGTCCCTGAAATGGAGGGGTGGGAGGGACGGCGTCTCGGAGGCAAAGCCCCAGAGGCCTGCAAGACGCAGATATCTGTCTCCTCCTCCTCCTCTTCCTCCTCTTCCTCGGCCCGGCCTTGCCCCTCCATCTCTGTCTGGAGGAATGCAAATTCACACTATCTCCCCCCGTCCTCTTCCTCCATATCGACTCTGAAGCCGACTCATCTTCGCCCGGTAATGGAGGATGAAGACGGAAAATGAGACGGTGATCATAATGACGATAAGAGACTCCTTATTATTCCAGTGGCAGTTTAAACACATCTCTGAAGTAGCTGGGAAAGAGCAGAGCTTGAGTCTCTGATGTGATAATGGCCGGTTGGTGGTGTTGTGGTCTCGCTGTCAAGACTCAAGTGGAAAATTGCTTTGCACACTCTGGCCGACACGTCTGCTGAGTCACATGTCTAACCCGCACACACACACACACAAACACACACACACACACATCCTCCGATACCCCCGCCCTCTTATCCGTGTCTATCAGGGAGTGTGCGAGACCACTTGGCAGAGGGACGGTGGTTTCCAGTCCAAACCCTCGTCGGACTGGTTTCTAACCTCCAGCTAATTCTTGTGTGAAGCTGCTGAGTTCTCTGGGAGTGGTTTGTTTTTTCTAAACTTCCCAGCGTCTAGCAGACTGTGCCGTGGAGGTGAGAGCTGTAAATGATCTGGTATCGGGCTGAAGGTTCTGCTGGCAGCGAGGTGCCGGTGGTTTTGTTTCTGTGGTTTGTGCCAGACGAGGCTTTTTCAACCCAGAGTCTCGTGATTCAGTTTCCCAGGAACAACATCTGAAGAAATTAATCATTGCTTGGTCCTGTTTGGTATTCAGTGGCGAGATCTCTTTGTACAGCGGCCACGCAACACACTCACAGGTACACACACAAATATGTGCACCACACACACTTTCTTCTCCATTTCATATATGCCCCTGCACTCCAGACTCATTTTATAACTCCCCTCCCCCCCCCCCCCCCCCCCCCTGAAACCCTGCAGCAATAAAACCCGTCTGTGTCTAATATGCCAAGCACATACTGTATATCCAATAATAACACTAATAACTACTATTGAGACGGCGGAGTCCAAAGAACAGTGTTCACTTACCACCAGTGGCCACGGTGATTTCACGCAGGAAATGTCCATAAAAAGGGAAATCGAAGGACAGATTGACTCTCTGTGAGGGGAGAAGAGACAGATGTCCCCGGTCAGAAGGACGGAGCAGAGAGGAGGACAAGAGGAGAGACACTTCTCCTCCTCACAACAAAACTAAACAAAACACTCAAGAGGATTTAGATAAGATGGAAAACGTTTTAAACTTTCTCCCTTTAGCTTTTATTCTTATCGTCCACAGGAGATTTACTTTGCAAGCATTTAAGATGCAGAGCACTGGAACATGCTGTTGAGAATAATCAGCAATTATATCTTATATTCCAAGGACATCTTGTAAAAAAATATATATTCAAATGCATATATTCAACTAAACATATTCAGTTTTCAGTGTAAAGTTTCTGTTGCAACTGAAATGTAAAAACTATGTAAATGATCTTATCTTGATTCATGTTGAGTCAAGTTTCTTTACCTAAATACATATTTGCATATAAACGGTACATTTCTATTTAATGGGAGTAAGTTTCTGCTCAGGTGAGGTAACAATTGATGAAACTTTAAGAATTCAAACAGAAACTACAACTCTTTGAAGATGAAATACTAAGTTGAAGTTATGTGATATGTCTTAATAGTTGTTTTCATTTATTGATGATGGTGCTACAACTAAAGGATAAATGAGACGTCGAGACACATTTATATATTTTCGGACATGACGAGTCAAAATTTAAGAGAGATATTGCGACACATTTATACCTCGTCATGCTTCTTGTTAAGTGACACACAAGATTATTCTTTTTTAACTTTTCTAATTTTCGCAAATCTGTGGAACATGTCTGCCTGCACAGAATTTAGCATAGAAGCACCAGTAAGTACGTGACCTGCAGGATGATCAAGGTTTTAGTCCCGTTCAGTGAAAATGAGGATTATTTAGTATCATTCAAAACTTTTCATATATGATCTTCTTGACTAATATGATTATGAGATTTAACACATGATGAAATGGATTGTTAGACACCACGTTATTATAAAACATGACTCTGACAACAATCTGTTCATGCACATTCCCACAATCGATGACTTATGTCTTCATTCATTTTATCCCTGGACTGAATCGTCTCCGCTGCCAGAAGACGGCACGGAGACAGACAGTCCACAGTAAACTGGGAGCCATTATAATTCATCCTGGATTACGCCGAGGGGAGTAATCCTGTGGCAAACCGCAGTGAATCTCCCCGACTGTCGAGCCAATCCGGAGCTCTCACTTTGGCAGAGGCCTGTGATGAGGCTGACCTCTGAAGCTGTGTTTTGTTTTACAACCCCGCTGGCCAATTTCCCTCGGTGCCGGGGGCCAGAGCTCGGGCAGAGCCAGGGAGGAGTCCAGAGACTTCCTCCAGGAGGGTGTAAGCACTTTCTCAGGACTCTAACCGCCGCAATAATAAACTATTTGTTTAAAGCGCTGGTCTGCTGACACGGTGGGTGAATCTCAGCACAGATTGGTTTTCAACTTCTTCTTCTTCTTGCACTATTTTCCATAAACCTCCCACTGACTCTGACTTTGGCTGGTCATTGAATTGAGAAATTCACTTATTGATTAAGCCGTGAGTCAGAGAAACCTCCCACATTCCTCCTGAGCTATTTGGAAGAGATGCTTCTCCTCTTGGCCGGGACGCTCTGTGGTTAAAAAGAAAAGCTTGGCTGGAGTCGCTGGGTTGATCCATCATGACACGACTGGAGGTGGAGGAGCAGAATGCACAATGTGGGACTCCATTCCATTTCCTCGCCAGCTATTGTTCCTCCAGAGCCTGTAAGTGCCCTGCTGCCTGTCTCCTCCATCAGCCCAGTGCTGCTGCCTCATGTGTCTTCATCAGTATTCACCTCACATGGCTCACCTGCTTGTGCTGAGGACAGATTTTAAACTTCACTGCAGCACAGAGGCTTTTAAACTGTTGTTCTTCTTCTTATTGTTATTGGTTTTATCTGTCTTTTTAATCTCGGAGCCCACGTCACTAACTGATCCGAGCGGCTCGTGAGTTCCAGTCGCTTATCACCGATCTGATTGGCGTCATGATGCACGTGCGAGTTTGTGCATGTGTCTGTGTGGGAACAGCAGGATGTGTTTTGTGTGGGAACAAATAAATGAAACGAATAAAAGCCGGACTGTAGATTTCTGTTCAGGGTGCATTTGAAGGACATTGATAACATCCACACAGAGGTGGACAATAACTTTAACTTCCAATCGCAAATCGTTTTCCAATGTTTCTCTTTTGTGAATTCTTATTGGGCCTTGGAGTAAGACAATAAAAGGCTGAAGACAGAAAGTTGAATTTGAGTTTTAAATGTGCTTGGGGAACAATAACAGGCAATAATCACTGCCATACAAGGTAAATAGCATAATAAAGTAATTTGATATGCAAAGTTGGACATTTTTAAAAACATCTCTTTGAATATGTTGAATTTTTCAGTGCCTGAGACAGACGGTATTGTTCTTAAGAGACAATGTTCGCAAAGTTCACAATACAAATACTCAACTCTTAGTTCAGCACTGAGTAACTCTCCTGTTTGTCCACTTACCGCCGCCTGTCTGTGCGTGTTGGACAGGATGCCGTGGATCTTCACTTTCTCCTTGTCCATGTGGTCCACGTCCACCCACAGGTCTTTGCTCATCGCCTCGGACGGCCCCCACGTTTTGGATGTGTAGTAGTTGTGATCTGTGTCCTCCTGTGAGAGAAGACAAGCAGAATGCAGAGGGACGTGATGAAGGACAGGTTGGAGGACACTGCTTCACCGTTCTGAACACAGTGTATGGACCATAAACAAATATTCACGAGGGGACATCCTGCAGCTTATCGTTCCACTAAGCTGCTCTGAGCCAAAATCAAACTCAAAGCTAATCATTATTTAAATGTAAAGAAAATCAGTAACCCAGTGTTTCTCGAGCAGATTAATAAGATGAAACAACAATACGTTTCATTTGCAGTTGTTTCTTTATCCTTTTAATCAGCTCTATGGTTTTGATTAGGAAGAGGACAGGAAGAGGTTTTAAAGTCTCCTAATCAAATTTTGAAAAAAAACAAGAAGCCAATCAACTTCCTCCTCTGTAAAAACGCAGACAGCCGAGTCAGCAGCGGATTTTATAACAGAAACATTGGTGGACTTTATGAGCCACGTGGGAGACGCCTGTCTGCTTTTTATGTTTCCTGCACAGAATGAGAGGAAGAAGGAGCGCTTGTGTCCTCGGCCTCTTATTGCTCGTCTCCCTCCGGGTCTAATGAGACACCTTACAGCTCGGGCTTTTATCTGAAACATTGTTAAAGTTAATGTTTGGCCGGGTGGGCAGCGTGCAGGCCGTGCAGCCGGGGAGACAAACACTGCGTCTGACTGTCTCGCTAATAGGAAACTCACGCAGCTCCGCGGACACTTTGATATCCTGCGTTATTCCGAGCGACAGCACTTTGCATGTCAGAAGGCCACGAGACGAGCGTTGATTAAAGCACAATCCTCCTCCACTCGGTTTGTTTTGCTCCAGAGATTCATATTCCCCTCTGAGAGGCAAACATCTAATACCCCCGCTCGCTATTCAGCCTGGGATATAAAACGCAGGGATCGAGTTCCAGGCTTAGCCGAGCCTCCCAGGGACGGGTAGGCGTCCAAATCCCAAATGGAGTTCAGCCATGTTGGTGGTGCTACACTGATTCATTTGTAGATTTAAACAAACACTGCCAGGAGCCTTTCATCGCAGATTTAAGTGTAGACAAATCGTGTCAGGGCAAACCTGACTCAGCACATTACTTTCAGCAAAGAAAACAAGGGAGCTTGTAAAAAAAATAAAACGACCGAAACGCGAGGCTGCCTACTAATCAGCTCAAGCTGCTTTTGGTCGTGTGGAGAAGGATGGAGGGAGAAGCAGGCTCCTCCGGGGTGAGAGGGGCCAGCTGGCTCTCCCTTCACCTCCAGGGGACGGAGGGAAGACGGGCAGGGCGCCATCGTCCAGCTGGGTGGAGGTGGACGTGAAGCTGAGAGGTCTTTTGAAGAGTGGAGCAGATTGAGGACAGGGAGCACGACCACAGACACACACACACACACACACACACACACACACACACAGATACACACACACACAGATACACACTGAGAGGTTTGGTGGACAGTCGAAAAAGGTTTCTTTGGATCAGGAGGACACAGACTACAAATCAATATAATACATTTTTAATTCAGATTCAAAAATCGGACTTACACACAAATCCCATTAGGTTTTTACTCCTTTAAGTTAGAGGCCACTTTGATACCGACATTCAAACTGGTGCACTGAGCTCTCCTGGATTGAACCCCTGACTCTCAGCTCAGTGTTCAGTGAATCATATTGTAGGTTTGGCACCGGGCCCATGTCAAACTGCATGTACAGCTCTCTGGCAGTGATACTCATCTCTGTTCTGCCCGAGCATCTGTACATCTGCAGCTCGATGTGTTTGTGTGAACATCAGCTGTGCCTGACATGAAGCTACATGTCGCTGGGACCAAAGGTACAGGGCGGCTTTAGGTAAAAGGTTGTAAACACGGCGTGAACTCGTGCTCCAAGGTGAAAGTGTGACGTCCACAATTTGAGTCTATATGAAAAAATACAGTAATTCGTGAAATCTGTCTTATTGGAATTGAAAATAAAGCTTCTATATATGTGTTATACATTTTGGAAAGGTGGATTTCATGCCATTTGAAATCTATTTGAAATTAAAAACATATTTAAGTTATTGCAAAGCTTTTGAAAAAGATTTAAGAAATTGTGCCACTATGTTTTTCTTGTAAAAAACAAATCAACCTTTATAAAAAGTTCTGCAGAAATTTAAAATTCAATTCGCTACTGCAAAAACACATTCTAGTAATAAAAATCGACTTCATGAAAACAGAGCAGCCATTTTCAGCCTGTTTTAGTCTCTTATGAATACATACTGTCTCGTAGAAGTATGTCAAATGGATTTTCATTCCATACAAGACACATAAACAACTTTGGTCCATTCTCGGAGGAGAAGGGGAAATGCCTGAGCTGCTCTGCAACATGCAGGAGACTAGTGAAAGATGGACAGATGATGATGAGAAAGAGAAGGATGAGAGAAGTGGAACCCTGACACTCACACAGTGGAGAACTCCTGCTGTATCTGTATCTGTCCTTCATAATCTCAGACACTGGACCAAGGGAAGGAGGAGACTCAAGGTTCCTGATGTTTATGGATCATATTCAGTCTCCTGAGGCCAAAAACTAACTGTAAAGATTCACCCAGTGTTCAAAACCCACATTCAGTCTCATCTCTGAGGCTTTTCCCCTCAAGCTGCCCACCACATTAATATTACATCTCACTGAGATCTCAATGTCTGGAGTCGGGGAGGTCGCTGTGGTTTTTGACTCACTGATGCCTGTCAGGAAAAATAAAGGAATATTAAACTGAAAGCTTGAATCCCCGTCAACCGCAGCTATGTCTCCGCTCCTGAGAAAACAAAACTCCATGTAGGCACAAGGACTTGAGCTTCAGATAAATGTTCCAATGTGTCGGGATTCAGCTGCTTGTCAGCCAGCCATCACCTTCCAAAGACACCACACACACACACACACACACACACAGGGAGCCGAGTACACACTTAAATCACATTACTAATGCGCCATCACTCTGATGGAATTCATTGGTGAAACCAATGTGTAACATGAAACCCAATACTGGTCTGAGCCGCACCACACTATTCCTGATTCCGGTTAACAGGTCAAATAAACTGGTACAAACTACAAGTATTCATGAACTCCAGAATGTTGGACCTGGTTGAAACAGGCCCGGCGGAAAACTAGAGCTGATCCAAAATGTGGACAGTCTGAGCAGACGGAGAAGCAGGCAGGGGTTTGATGTTCCATCCAATATCTGTTCATCTCTTATTTATTTCCCCAGTTACACAAGAGCCTTGAATGTTGTTTTGTCCCACCCACGGCCCAAAAGACAAAGACATTTATTATCCCTGACAAAAAAATGTTCCCTTCTGAAAATTACAATGAGAAACCTTTTATTTAGATGGCAAAAATAATCTAGTCTGATAAGAATCCAGGCAGATGGTCTATGATTTAAACCTTTTCCTGCGCCAAGGTCGTTAATCTCCTGAATTGAATTTACAGTCTTATGATTTAGACCCAAGTTGTGCTTCTGTTTTACTTAAAAATGATGTTCAGGAACAAGGTAGTTCTACACAATGAATCCCCAGATCACAGTGTTCGCTGCTTTTGTTCAACTGAAGAAACACCTGCACTCAAACATGACCCACTGAGAGAAGACTACAACCCTCCTGCTACAGGACGACGCTCAGTCGAGAGTTCAAATCTAAACAAACCAGACACACAATGACACTTTACCAACAGGGCTTCCTGTGCAGAGCAGCTCCACAGTGTACTCGCTCCATGAGACGGTTCAGCCTCTGAGTTAAAACAACATGAAGGCAGCGAGCGTCGTTTCCAAACACGTTGCCTTCTGGGAATCTTTTGGTAAACCAGACTAACAGAGACACAAAACAAACAAAAAGGAAAAGACTCATTTGCATTCGCTGTACGTTTGGAACTCGGAGAGCGTGTTAAGTGTCGAAGCAGCGGTGGGAATCTGGTGAAGTCATGAAAATTAGTGAGGCGAGCAGCGAATCAACAGGGAACGCAGCAAGGCATGCAGAACAGAAAAGAAAAGAGTAGAAGAGAAGAGAAGAGAAGAAAAAAGAAGAGAAGAGAAGAGAAGAGAAGAGAAGAGAAGAGAAGAGAAGAGAAGAGAAGAGAAGAGAAGAGAAACTAGACATGAAACTTCGGGAAATGGTTTAGCAGAGATGGACAAAACCACTGAAGGTGAATATGACGCAATTAAAAAGGCGACCAAAATTAATTATTCCTGTTACCTTGAGCAAAATAGTGGATTTTTCTAGGTCTGACATTTTTTTGTAGTCAAGTCAACAAAATATATAACAGGCTTTGTTGTTTTATGACATTTGAATGAAGAATTGTGACATATATCTTTGACAGTGAAGTGAATATACGATATATATGTCAATATATCTTAAAATAAACTATTCTAGAGTCAATTCCTTCTACGTTTGATGCTGCATGCGACATGTAACCCTCTCAAAAAGAGCCTCCTGAGCTGTAAAGTCTCCTCACATCCACGTCCAATAAAAAACGATCTGCCATAAACCACCCTCTTATTACTCCACATCAAAACAAGCTACACAAACAGCAGCAGCAGCAGCAGCCGGGAGATGGAGAGACACCCCCCAAACACTAGTACACTGTGCTTTTATTGGCAACCTGACATCCTGTCTGACATTGGTTGAAAGTATCAGGACCGACGGGGTTGGAAAATGACACCATCAAATGTTGACATCATCTCAGAGGGAGCACGAGGAGTTGGGCGTCCGTCTCAGCTTCACTTTCCATGAGACGCCGGCTCTGACAAAAGGAGCAGTCTGTGCGATTCATGACCCGCGTCGCTGCACGTGTGTCTGTGTGGGTTTTTATTTATACTCCTCGTAAAAGATGAGATTTGAAACATCGCCACCTGACAGCTGGAGCCGGCTCTACAGTAGATCTAGGAGAAACTCGCGGTCGTAACCTCGCGCCGGCATGTTGGTATGCAGGTGGTTTCCCCACAGTGAGCAGGTGTTGACATAGAGAATCGGTTTGGATGTGTGTGTGTGTGTGGGGGGGGGGGTTACACAGTGAAAGATGAAAATATGACCCCGGACGTCGAGTTCAAGTCAAACGTCTGAATGTTTAAAAGGGGTTTAGAGCAACTAAAAAAAAGTACAAAGAGGTTTTTCGACACTAAGAGACAGGATTTTAATATTCATCCAGTGCTTCAATGATCACGTGGTCGTGCACCGATGATGAAATCTGCAGGAAATAGGCTTGCATGTATTTGAGAGGCAGATTCAATCTGTTCGCCACAAAAATCCTGCTTCTCTTTTCCATAGAACTGTGCATCTGCATCTGAGCTGGGCCAAGACAACTGTTTCGTTAGGATTGCAACAACTGAAATTTATAAAGTTCCCTCCAGCAGCAGAATGGTTTTTACTTTAGTTTAGAGGTATTAAAGAAAAGTATTAAAAAGGTCTATAAGCCTTGTGTTGGTGGCCTAATTTTACAAGCTCATGATAAAACCATCACTGATAAAAAGGTATTTAAAGTTTAGTTTGGTCCGTGTCCCATCTGCTAATAAGGAGAAGGCAGGATTTGTGAGCTATACTACTGCCAGCCACCAGGGGGCGATCAAGATGATTTGTTTTCACGTTTGGGAGCCGTTATGTCTTCAATCTTTTATAGACAGTCTGCGGTTTCACACATTGCAGAAGTGTGAATGGTAAACAACGCACACACTCTCGTACGACTTCCTCAGTTACACCTCGATTGAAAACAAAATACAAAAACACAATCGTTGCACAAACTTCCATCGCTGAATACAAGACAAAGGAGATTTAGTGACAATAACCTGATTCCTCCCGCTTTGTTCCAACTTCCCTCTCCCTCACACTGACCTGAGAACACCTGGAGCTGAGGTGATCGATCAGGGTTAATGATCCAGAGAGAGTCACAGACATCGTGGGCGTCAGACAGTCTGTTGTAAAGGCCGCTGTTATAAACCCACATGTTGAAGTGAGATCAATGTGTTGGTTAAGATTCTGGCTCTGACGCCACTGGAGTTAACCACATGCTGATCTCGAGAAAATAAAATCAAGATCAGTAAGAGAACAAACAAGAAGAGTTTGATCCACCATCAACAGCAGCATTGTTAAAGCAGCTGTTCCTTAGTGCATCTCCGTACATTTGTGTTTTTCTTACGCCCTCGTTCCCAACTTTTTGTTTCCTGTCCCTAATTCGGACTCCGCCCCCTAGTGTTCAACGCAATGAGATGCTTCGCTTTAACAGATAACTGACGCTACAGCAAAAAGTGCATCTGTCTGAAATCCACCTCGACAGGATAATTTCTAACACACATTCCTGACTGAGAGATACCGGGGGGGGGGGGGGTCCCAACACATTAGGGATCATTGAGGTAGGAATTGAGGAAGAAAGTTCCCGACTATATCTCACTAAGACTATGGGAAACACGGAAAAACTAGAATTAGAGTTTTTCCCTGAGAGGAAATATGATGGCAGATCACTAAAGCTGCAGGTTGATGGGAAGCAGGTGTGCCAGCCAGGACATAAAGTGTGACACACAATAACTCTCGGAATGTGTTTCCCATCGCAGACTGGTGATATATGGCTTTGTGGAGCGGATCTCGTCTAAGAGAGGAAAAAACTGTTCCGCCGCTCTGCTCTCTCTCCGTCCTCGGGTTTAAGCTCCTTCAATAAAGAAGAGACAGACTTTGAAACCATTCAGCTCAGCGCCGGCTGGAAGATTTCACCTCGGTGCCTCTGCCGTCGGAGAAATGAAGAATTCTCTTGTGTCAACAAAGTGGTGGAAGGTAAGGGAGTTAGAGTGTGTGTGTGTGTGTGTGTGTGTGTAATAACAGGGTGCTGGGCTGTCGGCTAATACTCTGTTCGGCAACAACAAATGAGCATCCGAGAAAGAAAACCACAAGGAAGGATAAGTTGGTTGTGTGTGCGCTCGGTTTTTGTTCCCTCTTCAGGACTTTTTCCAGTACAAACACCGACCTTGTCAAGACCAGTTGACCTCATGGGAACCAGAGCTCCGTTCTAATGAGGCAAACGCCATATCTGAGCTCCTGGTTGAGGTCGGGGTAAGATGGTGTGGTTAGGTTAAGTCATGAATCGGTCATGGTTGAGGTAGGGGATAAGGTTTTGGTTAGGCCTTGCGAGAAGGAATAAGGATAGCTGTGTGTGTGTGTGTGTGTGTGTGTGCATGTAATGTCAGGATGTCCGTGCCGTGCATTAAGCAACAACAAACGAGCATCACAGAAGGAGAACGATAAGGGAGGATGTGTTTGTGTTAGTGTGTGTGTGTCATGTTAAGTGGAATGCGTTGATGAATTAGCACTTGGTGGGGCTGACACTTGTCTTTACACATAAAGGCGTGTGTGAAGTTTGAAGACGCGCGTGTGTGTGTGTGTGTGTGTGTGTGTTTATGGCTCATGATCAAAGCTCCCTCCCTCCTCGCTGAGAGACTGTGATCCTGAGATGATTAGAAGCCGCAGGAAAACTTAACGAGCCGTCTAAACCCGGGACGCCGCCACCGCCGCCGCCAGCGCCATCATTTTGACTGAATGCCTCCACGCCGCTCACCGACCGAGGAGCCACAGAGAGGGACGCGGGTTACACCTTTCATTTACATACATTCACAAACACAGGCTGAACCCGAAGCATAAATCTCCAGCAGGTCCACTAACCACTCGGAACTGAAAGAGGCCGAGTTAATTTCCTGTCCTGGTCTCTCCAAGGTCACGTCTAAGAGGATCCAGACCTGCAGAAGGTAGATGAGCACCTGAGGGCGGAGCTTCATGTTTGATATACAGTATTACTCCTCAGGCCCCGGGGCCCCTTCCGGTCTTATTTTTCCATTACTACACATTCAGCCTTCTAGAGAGATTTATAAGTGCTCCAGGGAAGGAGTAGACTTAGACTTGCACACACATCCGTATCAGTAAAAACAAATCGCGTATATGAGAGCTGCAATTACGACGTGGATGTTAATAACACCATTTACGATTCGGTAATTACAGAAGCTCTGATAAGCCAATCAGGAAGCATCTTTTCACTTCAGTGGGAGGACCTTGGGTGTGTAGAGCTTCTAATGAATCCAAATTACACAATTAAGTGTTGTGCTCTGGAGGTTTCCTACAGTGTTGCACTTCCATTATGTCTGAGGAACTTGAAAGAAATTAATTAAAAGATAAACTGGGTGCAGCTTTCTGAAATGCAATCCGAGTTTATCTTCATGATAGATTTTTGGAAGCTCCTCCACGTTAAACAAATGTTTTCATCTCGTGCAGAGAACTGTTTTGTCTCTGATCCGTCGTAGAGCCTCCTCATGAACCGACACGAACCTCGATCTGGGAGCTGTTGTCTCGCTCCTCCGCGGAGAGCAGGCCTGGGAACCCCTCGGGCTCCTCCTGCTCCGGGTCCGGGTCCTTGTCCTGGTCCTGGTCCTGCTCCTGACTGGCCCTGTTGCTGTCCATGTTCCGGGGTTTCATGGGAGCCCGTCTCCTCCACCTGTGGCTGTACAGCTTCACGTCGGCCACTGCCTCCTCATCCCCCCCCAGCCCCTCCACATACGAGTAGAAGACACCTGAGGGGAAAGAGGAGGAGAAAGTCAGTGTATGGTCCAACACTGAATCACTGTGAAGCGATAAACGTACCACAGGAAGTCACAGATGTATTATAATTGGTGTAATAATATAGCATGCTTCATTTAATTATATTTTAAACCATTGAACCCTGTGTTAGTCAAACTCAAAAAGGAAATCTGGTGATTTGTGAACATGCCATAGAGTGAGTTGTGTGTGCACAATAATTACACGGCACAATATCTTTCCTTTCACTTCAGGCACTAGTCAAAGTCACCGAGGCGGCGACTCCTGGAGCCATTCATCTTGTGCCGCTCGCTCATAATTCACTGTCTGTGCCGACTCTCCCTCTCGTTGCTTTGGGGAGAAATCTCTCTCCGGCTGAACCAGACGCACGTTAGCAATGACTCAGCAGCCGACCACAGTCCCACTCCTTCATCCCTGAGTCGGAGCCGAGACGCCGGCAGCAGGTGAGAAATGGTGCTTTGTGTTAGTGTAAACACGACGTGATTAACTGAGCCGGAGACAGACTGCGAGATAATACACAACAAATGTGCTGCGTTGCTGTAAGTAATAGTTCCCTGAAATGAAAATGAGTCAGAATGAGGAAGTTCAAGAGGTCCTCAAGACCTTTCTACTGCGTCTGAGTGGATTGTATGATCGACGCTGCTGATTTGATTCACTGTGTTCAGCTCAAATCATATATTTATATTTTATATTAACCTGTAGCTAAGCAGTAAAGTCACTACTGCTCTTAAAGATTCACCTTAAAGGTTTAACTGTTAAGTTATTATTCCAAATCTATGAGTTTGGGCAATTGAGTGCAGCTTGCTTGAATTGAAGGGAACAGCCTTGGTGAAGTATGCGTTCCATTGAGAGACTATTTTCTAGTTTGAATACTTTGGAATAGTTTGTCACATAAGTTCATCTTTTGCAAATGGTTGGTTTATTATGTCCACAATCAAAATCAAGGCTGACATTTTAAAATGTTCTGCATCTTTTCCAAATTCCATTCGGGTTGAAAAATGTCAGTCCAGCAAAAACAAGAAGATAAAAGATGAATTTTCAGATTTTGTTGACATATGGAGCTGATTTCTTATTTTACTGATGACGTGCCTGTTTCTGCCAATGGCTTTTCTTTTTTACGAGGGAGGAAATGCTTTTAATGCGTTTGTTACAGCTCAAAGTTACACAAAATGAGTTTTGGCGAGTGACAGTCGACGTAAACATAACGTTTGTTGGCTCGTAAGAAAAACTGCACAGTGCACATTTGTTTCTTTCGGTTGAGTAAGGTCAATAAAAGCAGGAATGATCGTGTGGATTTCACTCAGCTCAACACAATTCGTCTTTTTATCAGGAAAAAACATAAATGTTTATCGTGGCCGACCTGACGAAGCAGTTTCCAGCCATCGAGGAGGAAATGGAAGGCTAAAGATTCCCCACTTGCTTTAATGGGACCCCCTCTTCATCACCTGGATCAGAAATGTTAAATCTGACTAAGGTTTATTCATGTGATGGTCAGCAGATTGGTTTCCCTGCCTTGAGGCTCAGGCTCTGCATGCTCAGATAAGCCCTTGATCCTAATTGGACGAAACAGCTAAATGCAATTAGTAATAAACCTCATTTTTATAGCAGTACTCCAAATGCAAAGTTTACAGAGGGCTTGCATTAGCTATGTAGATTATTTTTGCTTTAGGACCGAAAAAACTGCTGATTCATTATCATAACTCTGTTCCCTCTGTTAACAGGAGAGGGAGGTCACTGGGTTTAGATCGCAGGGCACATATTCCTCCTCTTTCCCCCCCACCGCCTCTTCTCTCTCACGGTCGCATTCTGTTCTCCTCGTCCTCCTCTCTCCTCCTCCTCTTTCTGGGCACCTGACCAGTGGTTCTCAGGAGGGGAGAAAGGGCTCCGTGAGAGCAAGGAGAGAGGCTTAAGATGCTAATTCACCCAAAGTGGCGGCTGACAGATTCACTTTGTAATGGGACTTGGCAGCGACAGAAACAAAAGGGGACAATCTGCGCGGAGCAGAAGGTGCAGGGACGAGTGCAAAAGACGACTGGGACGAATGCAGCCAATCGTTTCTTTGAGCCGTCATCTCCGACCTCCATGAAAGACGTATAAGTGCATCTATTATGTTATTTGAATTACCTTGTGGATCATATAGATGTCAGAAGCTAGATGTTTTTCACTAATATCCATTTTTGTCCACTTCAACAGCGTGGGACATAATATCAATCAGTCAGTTCCTCAAGCACCATGGCCGTGAAGACAGTAAACCCCATGAGATAGAATAACGTTCCTGTTTAAACCATTTAAAGCCTTTACAGCCTGTAACACTGATGAGGTCTGAGAGGGTTGAGGGCTCAAGTCCTCAGGGGAAGACATTGGGATTCAGCCTCTATCGCCGGCCCTATACTTCCCAACACTCACTCTCCTCCTAACGATCATTAGTCACATCCCAGTCTAACTTCCTGTTGTATACTCTGATCCAAGAGGCACCTTCACATTCCGTTCCACTGACACATGAACATCTATTTTCTCCCCTAAAGGATCTTTTTGTCGGCTCCTTAATATACGGTGGAAAGCTGGCAAACAGTGGATACTTTAAAATGCACCATGACCACGACATAGGGCCCTTGAATACATGGCTGCTCTTTTCCCAGCATGCTCCTCTGAGAACAGTCATCCCGAGCCCCCCCCCCCCCCCCCCCCCCCCCCACTATGCACATGCACCTGCATTTCCCTTGTGTACACCACGGCTCTGATTCAGGGACAGGAGAATATCTTATTATCCAGGGGAAACGCAGGGTCTTTTGTGGAACGTCCCCCTGAGGGACACCTAAAATACCCCCCCCCCATCAGGACAAGGCTTCTCCTCCTTGCAGGACTGTTCCTTGCCTTTTGTGCGGGAAATACCCCCCCCCCCTCCTCCCGTTTCCCTCAGTGCCTCTGAAAGCCCACCACATACCTTCACCATGACTCTGTCAGGCCGCCTTGTTGTCCGGCTCACGCCTGTCAACACCTCTGATTCACAAACACCACAGGGACTGTAATGTGGTTGCACTTCAAACCTTTCCAAGAACGTTCAGGAGGTCATAAAACCGCAGAATAAAAGGTGCTGTCCGCAACACTTCTTTCAGTCCGTTTCCGCTCGTTTACCCCCCCGGCTTCTCTCTCGGTTCCCACCTGACAGGAGACTACCACACATGACTGGCTGAGGAAGAGGAGGAGGAGGAGGAGGAGGAATGGAAACGCTTCATTGCGATTTCTTCAGAAAACGGGATAAAAGAATGAGTCACATCCCGGTTCCTTAGCCTTTCTATCTCTGGGTGTCAGAGTGCTTAATGTAGTGCCCACTGGAAGCTGCTTTATCATACCGACCAGCAGACCCTGCCAGGCACCGTGGAGCAGACTCTCTCTCTCTGGGTGGGAAACAGTCGACTCTTTGCCAAACACCTCACCGGGTTCGGCACAGATTAAGTCGCTGAGACTGTTGCCGAAGCTCCCACATCTTTCAGGAACTGTGCTAATTTTCACTTGAATACAAGAGAAAGGATCATTTGGGTGATGGATGGTCGAGCGCCACTCAACACAATTAGACGCTATCTCTCCAGGTCAGGAGAGGAGAAAATTGCCATCTTTCCATCAGTCTTTTTCATTAGCTCTAGATTCATTTGTGAGGAGAAGCACTCTATCACTTTGTCCTGTACACATTTAAGGGGGTTACTCAGGTCACTTATTGGTTTCCCTCGCAATCAAGTAAAAAACAATTTGAAGTCATCTGAGGTCTAAAGCTGAAATCAAATTTATCATAAAATGGCCTTTGTCTGGTCTTTACACATGAGTTACACTGATGAAAATGGATGTCTGAATTTGAGCTGCTTCTGAATAATTTGCATTTCAAAAAATGTTTACCCATGAGTGTGTAGAATATTAGAAAATACAGATTCGTCCCGATTGAAAAATTTCCCAGAGACCATTGCGAAGTCTTTAATTTGACCTCTTGGATGAAAAGCCTTAATCTCATTAATATATTATTCAGAATCATATAAAACACATTTTACAACCTGAAAAAACCTGATAATTGTTGATTTCACAAATAAATAATGTATAAAAATCATTAGTTTGATACAAAATGCAAATAACTGATAAGTTTGCAGATTCATCCTGTTGCTGAACGACAAAAACATAAATAAAAAGTCAACAGATCTCCTATGACCAGAGGAACAATGTGTGTTTCACACGGACAAGCCAAATTGTGCACAGGGTCACCTCAGCTCAAGAGCCGTGACGACAGGGAGTGAAAAACACTGAAACCCTGACAGAGTGATATCAGCCATGATGCTGAAATGAAGCAGCAGTAAACGATAAGACGAATCATAAAATTTAACTTATTAGTTAATAAACTGGCTTTAATAGGAGTTAATGTTTTATCGTCTGTCAAACAAGAGTTAAACAAGCTTCTCCATCTCTTATGGGTTGATAGATTGAGTTCATAACAAACAGCAAATAACCTGCACAACAACTCATTCTTCATTTTCATATTAATTTAATATTTCAAATCACGTTTGATAACAAGTCATCCGACGGCAGCGCTTTCAAAACGAAACAATGAAAAGTTCTGCTGCAGAGTCCACGTGAATCCCAGACGTCTGTGTAAAGATTGTTATGCAGAGCGAGGTGCTTGTCTCTAACCTGCCGTGGCTCGCTTGTTTTACACATCCCCTCTTAAAAATCGCAGCCTGTCATTAAGCAAGCAAATAAAGCTGAAGAGCTGACTGCAGGAGAAAGTTACACGCAGGTAGCCGGAGAGGCGGCGCCTGCAAAGCAGACCCAGCCTCAGACGATGAGCAGCGCGATACCACAGGAGAGCTCAATGGCAGGAGATGCATCTAAATCTCAGATAAGCAGTTCACGAGACGAGTTGAGACCTGCATTCAAATAGTGCACAGTACAGAAGACGGGGCCGTGCACGAGAACAACACGCACACAAAGCCTGGAAAATTCAACGATATCCAGCTTTCCATGCAAAATATGAAAAGTCAGCCTCCCCTCGGGAGAGAGAGGCATCAAGTGTGTCCTGCCTGTCGTGAACGCTCCATTACACCAGAGATTTGTTTTGCCAACAATTAGTCACATCTCTCCAAGTCAAAGCTCTACAGCACACACAGTTCCCCCCCGAGGTTCAGATGAGGAGAGCAGATACAGAGGCAGGAGGGGGCTTCTGTATTTTGCTGAAACCTGCTTGCTCAAGATGTTGTGTTGCAGATATCACATTACAATGTCTACCATGCTGATGTCTGACTTGTGCAGCCTTTGACCCACTTCTGTTGATACGCTTGTCGAGCACTACGCAATAAACTTCATCAGAAAAGGCTCTTGACAACATCCGAGGGAAAAAACGAGGAACCAGATCACCTCTCACCTTCACGGTTAAAAGGATAAACCTGTGTGTGCTGAGCAGCTGCTGTTGCAAATCAACCAAATTAGAAAGAAAGAGCCATGTGTGAAAGCAGCGCTATAAATAAAAGCCAATCTCCGAGCTCTCAAAAGTGTGAATTACTGTACATCTGCAGAGCACGAGAGGTGGAAGGAATTCATTTGAAGCAAACTAATGTGGCGTTCACTCGGCGTCCATGAGGAGGACAGGTGTCAGAGCTGGATGTGAGAGGAAGGAAGGAGGCCGGAGGGAGGAAGACTGAGAGGGGAAATTAGGAAGTAGAGAGCGTCTGGCATCAGGTCCACTGGTTTTTAAATCAAGGCTTTAACCTTGAGGAACCTAATTGCTCTTTAAACGGGCTCCGAAGAGAATCGCTAATTTCCCTTTCGAGTGTCAGCTCCAAACATCTAAATAACCCGGGACACCGAATCCAAGCAGGCTCGGCCACAAAGCACCAGAAACACAGCCGAGCACAGAGCGGCTGACCTCAAAACACAGGGTTTCAAGTGCCGGAGTTAACCATCACGGAGTCTGCAGCCACCGCCGTGGCTTTCCTTGTGTAATTGGTGGTTGACGTTGGTCAGTGCAGTAAATTCATCTAAAAGAAAAGCTTTGACAGGCACAGAGAGCTGCAGGCACTCAGGAGACGGCGGGATTACAGAGACAGGACAGTTCCAGAGTGACACAGGCGTTGAGGAATTCAGGATTCCAGTCAGGCGCAGTGTCCTGTCTCGTATTTCAGCAGATTGAGTGATGGACTGGAGAACGATGAAGAACTGCTGTTGGCCCTCATTCCACTTTTCAACTTTGCAGTGCAGCTCAGGAGCCCAGAGGTCTTGAGCTGCTCTGCCCTCGAGGGAGCCCGGGGTTCTGTCAGGAAATGTACGGCCGCGCTCCGGACCTCAGGTAACAGATTATTTCTCCTCCCTCCAGCACGGACCATTACCTGTGCTGATAGAACTGTGTTCCCTCAGGTCAGCAGCAAGCTACAGACAAACCCGTCACCAATCTTCACACAGAAAAAGAACTCAGCAACTCTCGCTCCGCCTGAATCTGTCCGTGAAAACAAGAAATCCATCCTTTCACTGTTCCCACAGTTCTCCTGGTGCTTTGCTTAACAGACCCGAAAATTGGAAATGGTCACAGCTGCACCGGTGAATAGAGCGGGATAGGCAGGACAAAGGCCTGCACTTATATTCTGATACGCCACATCACAAACAACCGCCTCACCTTAATCCTGCGGGATCACACAGTGAATAGATTCTGAAACAGACTCAACACAATAATCACTGTATTTGTCAACTTATCCTCCAGAACTCTGAGGAATCTGTACCTGGAGTATTAGGGCCAAAACTTAAGGAAAATGGAGACAGGAAGATTTTCGTTTATTTTGTTTATTCTCTATATTTTGACTTTCATCTTTAAATTGTGTTTATTCTTGATATCTTGACTTCAATCTTGAAATGCAAATTGGAAAAATAAACTTTTTCCCCTCTACCCGACCCTGGTGCTCTTCTTTAGTTACCACACCTGGGATTAATATTTGTGCATGTATCTAAAAAAAAGTACAACTCCAAAATATTGAATCTGTTGACAAAACAATAAAAACATTTGATCAAAGTCAGTTTCCTGCAGTGTCTACATGGGAATAAAAAAAAGCTAAAACAGACTGAAACGGTCGTAAATATTTCCACGTAGATGATAAAACCTGGTGAAAACAACTCTCCAGTATTTTTCCGGTACTCGGCGGAACAAGAGCTCCTCGCTCAAAAGCCTTTTTCACAGCAGACCTCTTAACTTGTAGGAAAAGCACAGGTGCCATCATAAGGTTAACAATGTCTGTTCTATTTCCGACGTGCCAGTAAACCCCGACAGGTCAGAAGTTTATTACTTACACCTGCTCTGTCACAAGAGACGAGTCAAAATGCCTTCCTGAATAGTAAAAAAATAATGTCTTCCGTTTGTCCGTTTGCTGAATGATTGATTATTCCACTTTGGCAGGTGACAGGCAGGAGAACCGAGAGTCCAAATCCAAAAAGGAAAAAGGAAACAAAGCAGGAGACCAGGAGAACAGCAGGAGGCCAAACTGAAGGAAACTGAACAGGAGACTGAGGAGAGTAGTGGGAAACAGGTGAATCAGGAAGTAAAGCAAGAGATAGACACATCAGGTGAGAATCGTCCGAGTAAAACAGGAAGTAAACAACTGCAAAGTTAAATCATCTGGATCACCCCCCTAGTGGCTGGTTACAGTATAGGTCATAAATCCTGTTAAAATGTTTTTTAACACTATTCAAATGTTTATGATTCTTATAAGTTTGGTTTGAATTGGTTAGTTGATGCTATGAAAACAGGGTGAAACGTCATGATTGACAGCTGAGATTGACTCGAGATTGGTCGAGCTGGTGATTCGGTGGGACCCCCCCTCCCCTCCCCTGATCACTACCCACAGACTCTAACTAAAAAAGATGTCAGCGTTCACATCCAGGATATTTGGGCTTTATTTCTGGATCATGGGAGGAAGTGGAAACTCGTCGTCCATGTTTATTTACAGTCTCCAGTTACACCTGAGGAACTCTTTATTCCCAGCAGCTCACGACTGCCGGTTGGCACCAGTATCGATCTCAGAGTCTCAGCTCAGCATAAGACTCACCCGCCACACTTTCCATCACATCGCTCATTTTGATTTATTCCGCGGCTTTCCTTGTGTAATTGGTGGTTGACGTTGGTCAGTGCAGTAAATTCATCTAAAAGAAAAGCTTTGACAGGCACAGAGAGCTGCAGGCACTCAGGAGACGGCGGGATTACAGAGACAGGACAGTTCCAGAGTGACACAGGCGTTGAGGAATTCAGGATTCCAGTCAGGCGCAGTGTCCTGTCTCGTATTTCAGCAGATTGAGTGATGGACTGGAGAACGATGAAGAACTGCTGTTGGCCCTCATTCCACTTTTCAACTTTGCAGTGCAGCTCAGGAGCCCAGAGGTCTTGAGCTGCTCTGCCCTCGAGGGAGCCCGGGGTTCTGTCAGGAAATGTACGGCCGCGCTCCGGACCTCAGGTAACAGATTATTTCTCCTCCCTCCAGCACGGACCATTACCTGTGCTGATAGAACTGTGTTCCCTCAGGTCAGCAGCAAGCTACAGACAAACCCGTCACCAATCTTCACACAGAAAAAGAACTCAGCATCTCTCGCTCCGCCTGAATCTGTCCGTGAAAACAAGAAATCCATCCTTTCACTGTTCCCACAGTTCTCCTGGTGCTTTGCTTAACAGACCCGAAAATTGGAAATGGTCACAGCTGCACCGGTGAATAGGGCGGGATAGGCAGGACAAAGGCCTGCACTTATATTCTGATACGCCACATCACAAACAACCGCCTCACCTTAATCCTGCGGGATCACACAGTGAATAGATTCTGAAACAGACTCAACACAATAATCACTGTATTTGTCAACTTATCCTCCAGAACTCTGAGGAATCTGTACCTGGAGTATTAGGGCCAAAACTTAAGGAAAATGGAGACAGGAAGATTTTCGTTTATTTTGTTTATTCTCTATATTTTGACTTTCATCTTTAAATTGTGTTTATTCTTGATATCTTGACTTCAATCTTGAAATGCAAATTGGAAAAATAAACTTTTTCCCCTCTACCCGACCCTGGTGCTCTTCTTTAGTTACCACACCTGGGATTAATATTTGTGCATGTATCTAAAAAAAAGTACAACTCCAAAATATTGAATCTGTTGACAAAACAATAAAAACATTTGATCAAAGTCAGTTTCCTGCAGTGTCTACATGGGAATCAAAAAAGCTAAAACAGACTGAAACGGTCGTAAATATTTCCACGGAGATGATAAAACTTGGTGAAAACAACTCTCCAGTATTTTTCCGGTACTCGGCAGAACAAGAGCTCCTCGCTCAAAAGCCTTTTTCACAGCAGACCTCTTAACTTGTAGAAAAAGCACAGGTGCCATTATAAGGTTAACAATGTCTGTTCTATTTCCGACGTGCCAGTAAACCCCGACAGGTCAGAAGTTTATTACTTACACCTGCTCTGTCACAAGAGACGAGTCAAAATGGCTTCCTGAATAGTAAAAAAATAATGTCTTCCGTTTGTCTGTTTGCTGAATGATTGATTATTCCACTTTGGCAGGTGGCAGACAGGAGAACCGAGAGTCCAAATCCAAAAAGGAAAAAGGAAACAAAGCAGGAAACCAGGAGAACAGCAGGAGGCCAAACTGAAGGAAACTGAACTGAGTAGTTGGAAACAGGTGAATCAGGAAGTAAAGCAAGAGATAGACACATGAGGTGAGAATCGTCCGAGTAAAACAGGAAGTAAACAACTGCAAAGTTAAATCATCTGGATCACCCCCCTAGTGGCTGGTTACAGTATAGGTCATAAATCCTGTTAAAATGTTTTTTAACACTATTCAAATGTTTATGATTCTTATAAGTTTGGTTTGAATTGGTTATTTGATGCTATGAAAACAGGGTGAAACGTCATGATTGACAGCTGAGATTGACTCGAGATTGGTCGAGCTGGTGATTCGGTGGGACCCCCCCTCCCCTCCCCTGATCACTGCCCACAGACTAACTAAAAAAGATGTCAGCGTTCACATCCAGGATATTTGGGCTTTATTTCTGGATCATGGGAGGAAGTGGAAACTCGTCGTCCATGTTTATTTACAGTCTCCAGTTACACCTGAGGAACTCTTTATTCCCCGCAGCTCACGACTGCCGGTTGGCACCAGTATCGATCTCAGAGTCTCAGCTCAGCATAAGACTCACTCGCCACACTTTCCATCACATCGCTCATTTTGATTTATTCCGCGGCCCCGGCAGTGAAGTGATCTATCTACTTCAAGCTTATTAATCATCACCTCGCAAGACAGAGAAAAGCAAACAGACGGCAGCTCCACAACAGCAACTTCTGAGGTTAAGTCATGGTCCGTTTTCAAACACACGGCTCAGTAGAACTGCTTTAGGTTAATTGGCCGCTCTATTTCTGTCGCTCTAGAAAAGTAATCAATCTGAGAGGTGACGGAGAGACAAACTTCTCAGAAATAACAGACCTGAGCCAAGCTGACCAAACTGAAGATTGATTCCCTGTGGATCCAAGTGTGTGTGTAGTTATATTCATGTGTGTATGTGTGATGTGAGAGATTGTCAGTGTCTATGTGTGTGTGGCTATTCCTGCAGGTGGAGATTGATTGACTCCCCTGTGGGTGTATTAACCGTGTTTTTTTTCCACTTTCTCTCAGGGGGTGAGGCTCCAGGCGAGGCCGGACCAAACCCGTGAGACTGTCCTCGTCCCTCCTGCTAATCCATCAGCATCAAACCCCCTCACCCGCTGCCCGACCCCCCCGATCTCAAACCATGGACAAAATGTAAACCCGCCAAAAGTCTTCATCCCCACCCGAGGGCTGACTAAAGTGCGGGGGCATAAATCCTACCTCCTCCATGGTATTGGACGGGACATTGACCAGACTAAAAAGCCAAAGTAGACGAATACGTTTTGGTCAAAGGAGAAGTTTGAGAAAGAAGTTTTTAAACATTTCCATCTGAATAATTCATGGATCTTGATGAAAGAAAATCAGTCACATTCAAGAGGCTGCTATAAGAGAGTGTGTGTGATTCGGTGCAGCTTGATTGAATCTGAGGGAACTGTTCGCTCTACGCTCTCGTTGCCGTTCCAGTTGCACTTTGCTTTTATTCCGATCGATTCGCCGATGAGGTTGATAACATCGGCTGATTTCGCTTTATCACATGTATCGATGGCAATAAATTGGATTGCCGTACCAGTATCCACTCTTTTTAATTGCCCACATTAATCTTCCCACGTTCAGTCAGCGGTGCATCCTCCTCTCTCGGCACAGCATCATCCATCATGACCGACTCCACCAGCAACACGTCCTGTGGTCGTCACGCTGCGCAGCTCGTCATATACCAGCACTTAGGGCAGCCATTTATATCCACTTATGAAATTCCTCATAATCAAGCCAATTTGCTCGGGCCATAAATACTTAACATGTGAGCAGCTCAGAGCCTGGTAAATAAGAACATGCGCCACACGTGATTAGGATTCGGGTCGTGTCCCAGTGAGCGTTTCAAAATATGTGGAAAGTGGAAACAAACTTCTTCAGAAACTCGCCAAATCCCATATTCTCCCACCTACAGCCTCCGGGCGCCCACACCCACGAGTCAGCGACAACAAAAATATACCAACGCACATCAGACTCTCTTCTTCTTCTGCTGCTGTACATCCAGAGCAGAAAGAGAAAGAGAGAGAGAGAGAGAGAGAGAGAGACAGCATTCCCCGGCCCGGAGCAGCCAAACCCAGCCTAGCACATTTCATGTATCTGTTGAGAAACTGCGAGATGCATCCCAGTCACACAGCGCCTGTAATTGCTTTAACCTCGGCGGTGGAGACTTTAGCCACTCGCAAGAAATCAATATTAAATATTGTTTACAACCCCCCCCCCCCCCCTTCATCGGGAGTTTGGCTGTGCAGAAAATGAGACCTACCGAGCAGCGTGTCACAGAACAGATGGCTGATTCCCTCCGAAAAAAAAACTAAAAACCCAAATCCCATTATCGAGGGGATTGTGCATGTGGAAGAGTGTATCTCGTTTCACTCTCAAACTTCCATTCAATCAGAAACGGGCGCTGGAAAACATTTTGCATTGCCAACTGAATAATAGGATTTCCTCCTCGCCTCCTGTGAAAGTTTTTAATTATGCAGATTTCAGCCGACGAGTTCGGCTTTGTTTCTTTCTCTCCGACAGGACAAGTGAAAACGTACAAAGGTTTCTTCACTGGTCGGAGCGTGCAGGCTCAATTAAATCGATTAAATGTGCGATTCGTCCGATTTCTCGTTAATTTCACTCTTTCACTCGTCTCGCTAATTGGCAATGGCACCAAAAATGACTCTGGTGACAGAAAGAAAATGTTCTGCAGAATGTGACAAATCTAATAAACAGTTCAACTTTTGGATTCCTTCGAGCAGAGTATAAGTCAGATTGATGATTTCCTCAGGAATAACCGTCCTCTGGGTGATTTAAATTACCGTCTCAGAGATAAGATTAAGAACTGTCTCGTTAAATTAGGACGGTTTTGAAGAATTCGCTTTCTGGCAAAGACAGAAATAGAGTTGGACATAGAAGCAGTGAGGCATCGCACTGTAATGTGGGAAAAGAGTTTATTAGTAAGGTCACTTGAGTTGAAATGAAATGGGTGGGTGGGAAAGAGAGAGCAGGTCGTTCTGGTTCATCGCTCCCATGTGACAATCCCTGGACAGCTGTGGGGTGCAGCTGCAGGGTCCGGAGCTGGAGAGCAGGTTGTTAACAGGAGTGGAAAACAGGCCAATAGGAAGCAGGTGTAACATGAATCTTGGAAGGTAACTCCGATAATCCAATAAATCAGCATTTAATCGAAACATAATCTTTGAGATCAGGGGATTTGCGAGTGGAGATGAAGTAGATCAAATATATTTTTCAGATCTTTAACTTTTTCTGACTAAAGGTCTTATTAATTTGACGCTCTGCCACAGTATAAACATCAACTGCAATATATTGATTTTCATTTTTCTTACTATTTCAAGTGGGTCAAATTATATTTCATTGATTCACTGGGCCCCCCCTATGCCCACTGGGAATTTCACCTCCTCTTCACTCCATGTCAATTCTATGGTCTGTTTTCAATACTTCAACAAGTGCTCCTGTGGCAGCTGTTGCAAAAGGAGAGGGCCAGGGTTAACAGCTAATGAGAAGAGGGATGAAGGAGCAGGAGGAGGAGGAGGAGGAGGACGGCAGCCAACGGGCTGCTGTGGGAGAACCAGCTCCCACAATGAATGATACATTCTTTCCACCAATCAGGAAACTACATAATTGCATCATACTGTAAAAGGACAGAATTTTCAATTGCATTAACTACACCTATGATCCATTACTCCTCTGTGAACTGCCTCAAGGTCTGAGGGGAATTTCCACTTAAGCTTAAGTGTCTAGTATCAGTTGGGACCCATGTTTTTAAGAGTCTATTCACACCGATGTAGGTTAACAAATGTATATTCCCTTCCAGTGTCTCTGGCCCTTGGACCATGCAGTAGTCGACCCCGGCCTTGCAGTCCCAGGTGAGTCGACATTACATGCTGCTGCTCGCCTTTATCCCCCCGGGCTCAAACATTTAGGGGACAGCAGCTTATGTGGATCCCCTCAGCAGCGTGTCGGCTCGGCCTCGTCAGACCGCTGCCTGTGCTGACACGTACATTTGTGGTGAAAGCCCCACAGTGTTAAGCCAGTGAACAGGTTTCTGCTTCTGACTGTGGTTTGAGCCCATCCATCACACATGTCTACGTCGATTGATCTAATTCAAAACATAAATCTGACCCCTGCAGAGGACGAGGGAGTATTTGTCAGAACCGATGGCTCCATTTGTCTTGTTCAGCAAAGCATGGCTGCGCTGAGTCTTTAACAGAAACAGACAGTTCAGGGGCCTCTGACAAACAGCCTGAGAGAGAGACGGGTTCTGAATGCAAACGGGATTCACTTGTTCCCCAACATCGTCCAACGCTTCTTTGTCTCCTGCTGCTTTTCTCTGAGGTGGTCCGCCTGGATGAAGGTTAGCTGGTTTCTCCTGAGGTGAAAACCATCAGGAGACAAGTGGGTGTGTTGTGGGGAGATGGATGCTCCTTGGCAGTCTCACGACAAACCATCAACAAATCATCACAAACTTCAATAATAGTCTCAGGAGGAGAAAACTACAGATGCTTGGCTTTGTTTTGGCTCGGAGTCATCGGCTGTTTAGGCAAAACTAACAGCTAAAAATAGAAATATAGAAAGAAAGAAGTAAAGGTAAATGAATAAATAAATAAAAACAAATTATTCGTTTAGTTGATTCTAAAGTTAATCATGTTCTTAAGTAATATCTTTTAGACAGGGTCTTTCCCCCCCCCCGCACATCAGGCAGTAAATTCATATGAAAGGCAACACAGGAAACCCTTGAGGAAACAAACCAGACAAAGCCTGTAACTCAGAGGCGAGACGTCTGTTACACGGACGTGGTTTGGGTATGAAAAGTCAGCATTTTGTAAATTATGCAACAGACCAGTTCCCACATCAGACTTCCCCACTTTGACCACCTATGTGCAAGAATCATTCCAAATAGCAGTGAGTCGGCAGAGAGACACTGAAGTACAGTCGAGTGCACAAAACAAATCCCAGACTCAGACGCTGCAAGAGGCTTCTGCCCGCGGCACAACATGTGTCAAAGGAAGACACAACAGCTGCAGCTGAACATCTGCAAAGACATGGCTCCAATGTACAAGGCTCAGGAATAGGCACGAGTACCAAGTAACTTTTTGTAATTTCACCTGAGTAACAGATTTTGGTGAAATTTACAGCTCTAATCCAGCAGGTGGTTAACAGAAACCGTGAGTAACAGCTAATCTGGCTCTAAAGACCACTCATATACACATTACATGTTCTAAGTGTAAGATTAGAATTAAGAAAGAAGATAAATAATAATGCTAAAAAGGAATATTTTACAAAATGTGAAACGCTTTCTTACACATAGGTTTTGCTTGTCAGGGAAGTTGCAGCACAGTTACAGAATCTTGGCTTTTTCTTGGGAAAGTTAAGCTCTGAACACAGTCTGGCTTTGAAAATCTCCCTTGTTTCAGGACTTTCATGTGTGACAAGTATGTCTCAGCCCCCCCCCCCTCTCCTCATGCCTCTGGGCTCCCTGCCATGAGCACTGGGCCCCGTGTTCTGCCTCTCCAGGCTGCATTGATCAAACTGAGGGGGCCCGCGGCTCCTGGAGAGACTTGGTCTTGTTCAGTTAGAGGAAAGAGAGGAAAGTGATCGAGGTGGAGCTGCTGCACCGACGACATACTCAGAGGTAATTTGCTTGATGATGAACATTCAAGTGCTCATTTTTCCAGTTAGTTTGGAATCAATTAGTTATTTGATTTGACAGATGAGCCTGACTCGTGATTGGTTGAGCGATTTGTGAAGACTCTGGTTTATATGTTGAAGGAGGGAAAAAGAAGGAGGAGCTTTCAGAGAGGAGGAGAAGGGTGGAGGCTGAGTCACTGTGTTACTAAGAGCTGCTGCAGACACCATCCTCTGACTTGACACCGCCTTTCTCAGAGGAGACACACTGCCGGGGGCTTTACAGGTAGAAAAAAAACAAGCTCCTATTACACATACACCTACACACACACACACACACACACACACACACACTGGGAGTCTCTGCTGTTGTTTACCACACAGAGGTGGTCGTCTGATGCAGCAGTTTCATTTTGGCACACAGAGTCTCAAAGCAGCACAAATTTGTCCAGTGCCAATCATTTTTACAATCCTTCTGTCCTTGGGAGGAGAATAAAAAAGTTTGTTTGACAAAGAAAACAATTTCAGCATTAACATGACATTACTGGCTGGCAAAGACACAATGCATCGAGACTTCTCCTTGGTCCTGGTCCAATCGTTACCCTAACATTTGGCAGATAAAGACATTGTGCCTCTTTCTCTCAAATCGATTCTCCATCGCTCTCTGACTCGGCTTCAAAACTTAAGAGAGGAATGATTAAAGAGTATTGATGGAAAAGTAAAGACTTCAGAGATGAGATATTTCAGTCTGCAACGGAAAGGCCCGGGCTCAGTGAATGGAGCTTTTATCTGTTATACGCCAGGTCTCATCAAACTCAGAGGCAGAGAACATCCAACAAAGCCCCAGTGGGACGCCAGCCAGGCAGAGGTTGGACATGGAGATCTGTCTCGGATGAGAGTGTCTCTATACGTCCTCCTCCCTGCTGTAGAAGTGTAGGCAGCAAGGCCAGGTAGTGATTATATAGACCTGTCCCTCAGCAGCATATGATGAGCACTGTGTAAAACTGCCTAATGACGCCCCTGGCTCTTTCACAAAGTCTATAAAGACGGTACAGTCGTGTGTGGGGCTGTTGTTCCCTCTAATCAGTCTGCCGTGTGGTGTTTATGAGCCTGTCAGACGGGGAACTGGGTCACCGCCCAGACGCAGACCTGCAGGAACACGTCCCCGACACTCACAGTGAAGTGCAGAGAGTGACCTTGACTAACAAGCTTGAAACCCGTTCACGTGATCGGCTCTGTGTCTCGTCTGCCAACGGACAAATTGGGTATCAGTTATTTCACGGCAATTATCATCAATCAGGGCTGATATGCATCCAGCTGATCTACACCTCAATAACCGCACAAGGATTTCTGGAACGACGGCGACTATTGCAAACGCGCCGAGATAAATTCCACCCCCCCCCCCCCCCCCCCCCCCCCCGTGTTTTATAATCTGACCTTCCAAGTTAAGTTGGACGACAGACTAAACACACGTGGAGGCCATCCAGATAATTTACTGCAGGCACTGTCAACACAGTCAAGCGCCATCTCCTCCTGGAAGAGGCTGCGAGTCACATCAAAGAGACGAGGAAAAATAAATCTTTATTTTCAGCAGATGTTGTGTGTTCCGTGTGTGTTTGATATGTTTGCATGCTAACTTTTGCTAATTAGCACTAAAGATAAAGTGCAGCCGAGGGATCTAATTAGTTTTATTGGTATTTGGTCATAAATTTGGTTTTAATTTGTTATTTGATGCGATAGAATGGAGGTTCACAAGAGCCATAAGGACTGATCCTCTTGGGACAATGAATGTTTGTGGACTGAATGTCATAAAGGATCATCCCAAACTTTTATGCACATTCTGTCATTTTTGGGCAGCAAAACTTCAGACAGATCCTGAATCAGTGACTCACAGGGAAAATTATTTTATTTTATCTCTTCTGAGGTGGAACCATGAAGTTTTAGAACTGGAGGGACTTTGGTGTCTTCCTCAAAGACACAGCAGGAGGCCTCAGTCTTAATGCAGGCATGATTCAACCCTTTCAAAAAACCTGTGTGACTGTGCTTTTATTTGTGATGAAACATCCACACTCTATTCAATAACAAATAAATGAACACATTCCTCGACATCCCATGCTGAGACACTCCAGAGCTCAGAGAGAAGCCGGGATGAGGATAACAAAAGCCTTCACATCTGCAGCAGAGACACAGGACAGTAGTGGAAAAATAAAGCTGGAAACATCTGCACAAACTTCAACACTTCTTCTTTAAAAAAGTCTCAGCTTTGCATGACCACAGTGGAGCCTCTGTTCGCCCGCGACTATGTGAATGTGTCCGTCGACACTTTCCTCCGAACGAACAGGAGTGACAGATGAGAAAGAGACAAAACAGTCAAAGTCAAAGAGGTGAGGGAACATTGCTGACACAAGAGAAGCAGCAAAAGACTCGCTGTGCTAACAAGCTTATGTCAGGAGTCTTCTCGCTGCCTCAGCTTGAGCTTTGACCTTTCACAGAGCCGATTACACTCCACAATTCCTGCAATGCAATATTTAAAAAGTCTAAAACGCTCCCTTCAGACACCAGCCACGAAACATTTGTGAATTCTGCACGGTGCCGGAAAGGTCGCTCCAGCTGTTTGACCCCGTGGTGCATGAGCTCAGATGTTTTCTCCACAACTCAGATGTTTCCTCCCAAACCTCTCTCCGTGTCCGCCTCTGTCCATTGTCCTCGCTCCTAGGGCCAAACTGCCAGATGTGCGGTCCCACATGGTATTCCCATCTGTCTTTTCCGTCCGCAGCCCCGAATCCCATTCACCGAGCGGAAATCTGCACTGAACCCAGTGAGATGATTTTCAACCAGGAACTGCCAAAACACGCCATTCAAAATATGCTGTTAGGAAAGGATCGGATAAATTCTAGGAAGTCGTTTGACAGATTAATTACATCTACAATTTGAGCAGATATCCTTCGACCGCAGAGACAATCAGACCCTCACGGTGATGCCACGCCATAGAGAGAGACGCCTTTACAGACAGGGTCGAATTATCATCGTCAATCACTTCGCAAATCCCGTTCATCCCGGGTGCAAGAGAGACCGGGCCTATCATTACCTTCCTGTCAACGTGATTGTAGCTTCATATCGAGCTGGATGTGTTACCTGCCATGTCTAGACAGGGGCCTGTCCCTGGGAATCTGCCACAGGACACCAGCACCCCGGGGGCAACGCACCAGAATCTCCCCGTGTCCCTGAGGCCCAGAGAGAAAGTTTACCTGACAACACAAATGTTATCCTGCGATTCAACCTGACGGGCTTCGGTTCGTATAAACAACACCAAAGAACACAAAGGAAACTTTTCCACCACATCCGTTAGATGTTAGCTTAGATATCAAAAAAAGGGAAGAATGATTTACAGGTAAACAAAGTCAGCAACTAGCCGGTGAACACAGTGAAGCATTTGGAAGCTGCAGAGAAACGTATTTCCTTCAGGAGTCGGTGGAGAACAAAAAAGAGCTAAAAGGAGAGTGACTAGCGGAGTTGCATTCATGTAGTTACTGGAACCAGTGGTCCCTATAGATCCAGTTAAGCTGCAGTAAAGTGAACACACTCATAGATATCTACCCCTAAAAAGATCCATTATTTATTCCCTGGGAAACCAGAGAAAATGACAAAAATAAAACGCTGCAATTTTAAAGAAACAATCCTGGATCCACCCTTGGAACAGACCTGGGCCAAAATCCATCAAGCTGGAAATCCATTTAGCAATCTTCAAACAACAAACCACAAACACGGGTGAAAACATCCTTCACTGCGAAAACAAGGTGATAATATTATTTCCTCTGTCAGCAAGTGGCCAAAAAAGGGATAAATGCCATTTTACCTCTGAAACCCTGAATGTTATTCTTCAAACGACGAGCTCCAGGCCTCAGGAGTTAAAAGCCTTGAGTGCTTGATTGACAACTGAGGCACAAAAACCCTGAGTTTAAGCAGAGAGACAGACAGAGAGTATATTTTTTTCTGGAAAAAAAAAACCATACCAGGCTCCACTGACCCAGACCACTTTAACAGCCCCCCCCCCCCCCCCTCCCCCCCCGTGGCTTTTCCCTGTCAGTGTCATTCTGTTGTAAACAAAGATTTACATCTGAATGTTCTGAAAGTGTTCCTTGCAAACGTTGAGATGAAGCTCAACCTGTCAAGTCTCAGGAAATATGGTCCCTCATGTTTCTGATGCTGAGTTATGGACAGAAATGTGTTATTGCAGAAAATGATGATGTCACAGTCGAATTGACCTGTGATATAAGATCAAATGTCATCACTTCTTTATTTGATCCTATTAGACGTTTTTGTGAAATTTTGTCAAAGTCTATAAATTCTTGGGTGACATTTGACTTTAAGCACCGAACTCGAATCAGAGTCATCCTCAAGTCAGAGTGAACATTTGTGTCACGTTGAAAGAAATTCCCTCAAGGCGCTCCTGAGACAGGGACGACCTGGAAACACAAGGAGCAGCTCAACGACTTGTCGAAGCTGCCAAACAGTTGATGACAGTCGATGAATCACAGTGACAAGTGAAGAGACTCTGAAAAGAGAAACACTGCACTCTGGGTATTTGATGAGTTGCAGTTTCGCTCTCTCCCATTAACTTTTCAGGAGACGCAATTACACAAGATGTATTAATAATATAAAAATGCTCTTAAAGGCTTAGTCACAAATCTCTCACATCAATCAGTCTCCTGTGGGACTCATTTCCCAGCCCTGAGTGAAAGTATTTACTGAAGCTCGTGAAATATAGTAAATATAATTCTTATATTTACATTTTGGGGAGTATTTTTCCCTGGTGTGTTGGTAGGTACTTTATTTGGGCACCACAGAGTTAATGTCTTTGCCTCCCTTGCCACCAGACAGAGATATGAAAAGTCAGGGATACAGTTTCAATCCTCCCTCTCTGCGAGGAAAGGTCAGGAGTGGACACAGGGGACATGCTGTCACACTGACTGTCTGTGCACTGTCTCGCTGTTTACTCCACTTTGTGACACATCATATTTCCAGAGAGTTTTTCTTTTCAGCTCTCACAGCAAGCAGGAGGCCTGGAAAGCCCTGAGCCGCACTACATGGCCAACAGTGGGGGATTTAAAGTCCCGGTGAATCTTGGTGCTACAGGATACAGGGACATGATGCTTGTGAGTGGGTGTCACACGTTTAGAGAGGGTCCTCTCCTGTTCCAACATGATGGCGTCCCCTCCTCTGTGTGGAGGATCTGGACTGAGCAGCACAAAGCCCCGAGCTCAACCTCATCAGGCTGAGACGGACTTTAAGCCTCGTTCAAACCCATTTTCAGCCCTGAGCGACAAAACACATTAATTACAATGAGATCAGTGTCACACAGTGTCCAGAACACAGGGTTATACTGGGGTTATATTTTTACCACAAACATACACTCCCTTTAGATTACTTCATAACATGAACAGCTTCTTTCTACTGTAAACCTCATACTTGTTGCAATAAAACATAAAGTACACTCTGATACTGTATATTTCCTGTCGTAAAGTCGTGTCTCAGAGTCTAATTATCCTGTGCAGAGGTTTTACGCCTCTGATAAACCTTCACACACGTGGATCCATTACTGAAACTGGACATTCTTGATTCCATGACTCACTGGTACGTGCAGCAACACAGTGAAGCCACTTGTGTTGTTCTAACACTATTTTCTGTGTGAGTTGCTGCTTTATTGTGTAATATCAGTGGATGATAAATGGCTGAACAGGGACAAAGTTTCATATTAAATTTAAATGAAATCAAGGCCACACAGAAAGTGAAAGAAGACGCTTCACAGAGGGAATTCAACCAGTATCAAGGTTCTCCTCCAAAGTGAGACTTCAAAAATCTGCTATAGTTGATTTCATCAGCTATTGGAACAAAATGTAATTTAGCATTTGACTTGCTTTTAATGCAGCAGTGGTACTTCTGGCTTTTACCGATTGCTTCTCTTCAGTCAATCATCATCAGGACAACTGACAGTTAAACTGTGTACTTTTGTATTGCTGTACTTTCTCTTTGTTTATTATTATTATTGATTGATTTCTGTCTAGAAGCCAAATTGTTCCTCTGGGATATTAAAGCTTTACTCACCAACTGGGATCTGAACCAGTAAAGTTCAGGATGTAACAGACACATGTCTTTGAAGGAAACTTTAAACAGTAAAATACAGATGTCCTTACACATTAGGCCAAAAATAATAAAATATCTGCCTGAGCTCAACAGGCCCCGACGCTCCAGGAGTCGATTTAGTTTCAGACTCATAGAAACCTGTGATTTAGTGTTGCTGTGACATCGGTGTCACGGTGACTGAGTGTGATTTTAGCATATCGATTCAGATTCTCTTCCCTCGGGGGCCGACCCAGTGTTTTCAGTGCGGTATTGATTTACAGACTCTTTTTCAGGTCGAGCTTGCAGCAGGTGAAGAACAGGCGACTCATCAGAACTCACATAATGGACGACTACAGCGAAAGAGTTCTAAAAACTAAAAAAAAATGTTTGGGACGAGGGTAATGACAGAAAATTGTAATTGACAGACATGGCAGAAGCAGAGAAAGAACATAACACCAGTTAAGGCAATATTGGATACAGAAGCAGACTGGCTTCTGCACTCGGCGGCAGATTACTGTGACCTCCATCTTTAAATAAAACACATCCTCAGTTATTTGCTCAGGGTCAGTCTGGGCCTCCACGTGGCAGCAGAGGCAGCAGGCGACCGACCGGGGGAGCACGCCGGCTGATCACAGGTGACATGGAAACACTGACAGGAAGCTGGGGAATCGGCATCAGGGCTAGAGAGTTTAAAGCTGGTTCATTTTCTCTGTTTTGCCCTTTAATTATGAACTGAAGCTATAAGACTAGCTTCAGCTGTTTCTCTTCCATGGGTCGATTTGTGGCGGACAAATGGCAACTAACAAAACTCACAACTACAATGTTCCCCCTAACAACAGCATCCTGTGCTTAACTGGCGTTTTTTTTAAATCCTGACACGAAGACAAAACCCTTAAATCACTGATGGGACTAAGCAGCAGTTACTGTCAGTCCCCAGGTCGATACCTGCCACTGTGTCCACTGCACTGTCTACAAACTCTTTCCCTTTCGATTCACAGAGAACTCAATGAGGCTCCGGTACAACTGAGAAACAAATAGAGCATGGCATTCATTTGCCAAGGCCCAAAAGTCCCCTTAAATTTAGGCTCCATCCACACCACAACTTTAAGTTTTCACTGCAGCTACATTTACTACTGTCCACACAACAGAGGAGCTTGGAAACACTGCCAGCCCAATTTTAGTTTGAAAACTCTGGGGCAGAAACAGAGATGTTATTCCCGGGGAAATCAGTGTTTCATCAAATTTCGTGGATATATAGTTTTGACAAAATCCTGCTGACAAACAAACCAGCCAACAAACAAACACAAACGCCATTTCGAGTTTCCCCTGACCTTCAACGCGATCCCAAACGAACCCACCAGTCAGTCTGTTAACACGCGATACAATCAATAGGTGTGAGCTCCTGATGGTTCGCTGCAAAGTGGCTGCTCGATAACCCAGATACCACGTGCAGGACTCGCACAGTAACAAACACACACGCTCATTGCAAAGCGTGCAGATGAACACGCAGACAGAGGGAGCGTCAGCCCTGACCTTTCTGTAAACCCCTCAGATTCATCTAATCGTCCTAATTGCTTGCAGAGATGATGTGCAAACAATAACAGTCAGTATTTCCCTCAGCGTGAGATGTGATGATCCGATCGTCTGCTCCGATCTGAGCTCATCCTCTGAACCACGGAGGGGAAAGAAAAAAACATAGCCCACAAACTCTCTGCTTAAAAAACAGCCCTGCAGCAGGAAAGCTTTCAACAGTAAACATTCAAACTTCTCTTTACTTTCGGGACAACGCTGGCTTTTTTACAGCTTTTGACTCATTTCCTGTTTCCTTTGCGGGGGATTATTTTTTTCATTGCTTCTGTTGCGTTCATTTGAGGAATCTTCACCTTAAACAGCACATTCTCAAACCCACTTCCTATATGGGTTGGTACTCTGGTGTGCGTCTAATGCAGTAAGCATAAAAAATCCTTGCACATCACTGAGGACATCATCTCTGCTGCGACCAGAGCAGCCGTCAAAACAATATTTATGAACACTTCAAATGGATTAAGCTCTTATTAATTGCAAAAAGGCCAAGTGACACTGAATTACATGTTTAAAATCCTGTTGTGCCACAAACACCCGCAGGGAAATGATTATTGAAATGAGTTGATTTTTGTGGGACTGACTGAAGGGTCCAGAACATCTGCGAGTCATTTGGAGCAGACATCAAGTAACAGCTTCATATTCATGCTACCAGCTTTTCAGTTCTCTCTCCTTGTTGATAGATTGAATTTTCAATGGGCACAAACAGTATCATTGGTTTGGCAGCTCTCTGGGTGGAGGGCAGCTCATATTTGACCTCCATTCAATTCGTCCTGGGAAGCAGCTATTTTTCATTTCATCAAGCCCGAAAACAAAAACAAAAACACAGGGGAAATAGATTGCATCACAGACGTCAAATTACATCCCCAACAACTCTTTTATTTATCTCAGTTCCAGTATTGATGATGACAGTGCAGTGGCACCTCCAGCACCTCCAGCACCTCCAGCGTCTGTGGGAGTCGGCCGGACATTTAATCAATACGTGGACCTCCTCGAGCCGAGATGCATATTTTGGTTTCAGAGGGACTTCGGTGTGATGATAAACCACTAAACGCACAGCAAGAGCAGAACGAGAGGGGGTGTTCTCCAATGAGAGACCACCTTTATTTATTCCTTGGTATGGTGGCTCTAAGGTTCAAAATGCAATGACGCAACTTTAATTAAAATGACACAAAATATTTCAAATATTTCTGGAAACAAGATGACTAAACTATAAACAGGTTTGGGAAATGGGACTAATCTGAAAAATATGTGTTTTGCTGAGAAGTCATGGTGTAAAATGTTGTGGTATTTTGACCCCTAAGGCCACCGTACTTCTGTAATCCTATAGTTGTACATCTGTCTGACCCGTTGTGTAAGCATTGTTTTACGTCGTTCACATGTCATGCGCTACAAACCCACTATGATCCCGACATTTATTACCTTTCTTCAATAACACGGATATCACATTCATAATTAAACCGCTCCCACTAATTCACTCGCCCTCTAATTAGCTCTTTTCTGGGGCCCGGGACACAAAGGTCTCTAAATGGGAGTCAATTGCCACTTTGCGATGTGGACTTCAGGCTCTTATCGCCACCGCCTGACAATACAGCTTCCACATAAACACCTTCTAATGGTCACAAGCACAGAGAATTCCCCTCGCGGCGAACACCATTAATCACCTCCGTTGGACAGGACACGGTGAGCTGATGAAAAATAGTCAAATTTACCATTTTAATACAACACCATGCTGATGGAAATAGAGTGTAATATATTTCTAACAGGTCTGAATATGTTTTCATGCACGAACTTGAAAATGTCCGGCCGAGTTTCACATACGAGGAACACAGCAGGGAAGGAAAGAGAAATGCAAAATATTCAAGAAACAAGCTGGACATATTCAAACCCACTTATTCTTATAACAAACAGCAGTATTTAATAGACATGCCACTTTAAATTGTCCGACCGGGACTTGCCGACCGGCCAATTTTCTGCCGCTCACGGAGCCAAACCCACAGAATTTGATTTATTGCGCCCATTACATCGATATGTTGTTGCCTTCTGGATCATAACATGTGTACCCTTCACCACACCCGGACCTCCCTTCATTACCAGCACGCTTGCTCTTGCCAGACGGTACAAGGAAACACAATTAACTCCCACATCCAGTGCACGACAAGCCTCTGGATTAAGGCGTGAGAGTGTCTTGTTACCTGGGCAGCGCATGGGAACCGCCGGCAGTCTGCCCCAACTTTCTGGTGACTCAAACGCAGCAGCAGCACACACACACACACACACACACACACACAAAAGGCGGCTGGTACACCTTGCAATTCATCACCAGGGAGCCTCAAAGCGAGCCATTGTTCCCCGGCTCTGTGCTCAAGGGCTACTGGGCGCAACTTTCTGCGGGTAAGCATTGGCACAGAGGCGGAAACCTGAACACCTGGCACACACCAAACCTCATTTACCAGAATCACTTGTTGAAGTTCTCTCTTTTTTTTCCCGTTTTGTTTAGCTCACATTTGTTTGACCGAGAATGTTTGATCAAGTCAAAAGAAGAATTGTGCTACAAGTGCATCTCTCATCGTGCATGTGTTGCCAACTGGCCTCATGTTTACAGCTTCAGGCTGAGCTCAGCACCGCCTCCAGGGCTGGACAGCTGGGAGACGCTGGAACAAGCTCGTCCACAACAACAGGCTCCAAACAATAATCACCCTGACTTCCAGAACAACCCTCTTTTGGTTTCTGGGAATAATCCTTTATCTATCCATTCCTGGCAGTCCTGACTCCTGAAGGGTCAAGCTGGGAACAGTGAGGCCAAGCAGAGCCAGCTGAGGCCTTTACAGACCTATTACAAGAACTCATCGTGACTCATTCAGGAGTGAATTACTCGAATAAAAGCCACAGAACAATGCTGACCATTCCACACATACTAGGACATTGGGCAATTCCCGCAAAGTCATCGATTAATCTAACCCTAGTCTGCATGTGGCTGTGGGAGGAAGCCGGAGTACCTGGAAGAAAACCAACTAAGACACATGGAGAACATGCAAACTCCACAGAGAAGAGACCCATGGCCAGGCTGGGATTTGAAGAAGGAGCCTTTTTCCTAGATCCTAAAGATTTGCTCGGCCTGTACACGTTATATATGTGAGGGTGGCAAACCAAAGACAACTTTGAGGCAGCGTTAAAAGTCACAGTGTCTTCTTTGCCTTTCGTGTCACGTAGAAAAACACCTGTGGCTGTAAACCGTTCTCATTTTCACCCTCAAAAGTGCTCCGGCCCATCAAAGTCCTTCAGTCGGTTGCCGCAGGCGTAAATGTTCTTTGTCAGGATGAGTTTGTTGGGGAAAGAAACTTCTGGACAGGGGACGTGGAGACACTTTCCGGGCAGAGTAACAAAGTCAGCGCTGTTGGACGTGAGGCGAGGAAAACACATCAATGTCTGCAAGGGGTTCGCTCGGCACAGCTCAACACTTAACACGCTCAAGTACGTGAAGCTCCAGCAGACGTCATGGTATAATCATGGCGACGGCCACATGTTACATCTGGTGTCTTTGATTTAGAGAAGGGAGGAACCTGCATGTAATAAAAACTGTAATGGATGGCTGTGGGGACGACGGGGGCTATTAACATGATAAACACGCCAATAAGCAGATCAATCTGAGCTCAGGTCATGGGGTCATTACTCTCACTTAAGTAAATTAAGGTATTTTTCATTTCGCTGACAAAGGGGGGGGGGGGGGGGTGTATTGTTCGAGCTGTCGCATCGGACCGAGGGAGCGTTAGCTGGAACTGACCAGGCGTTCCAGATTGTCCGATTATACCAGCTCCTACACAAAGCAGGGATACTACACAATGGATGTGCTACTGGAAGTGCAACCTTCAACCCCACAACATAAAGTATTCTGTGAAATAAACCTGGTCTTTGATGCTACTGCTGTCCAATTTATCTTGTGTACTTGTTGTTTAGATGTGCTCGAAGCTTCTGCAACAATCAAACAATCCATTCCTTACACTTATGATCCTTTGTGATCAGATTTTGACACTGTCTGCAAACTGTTAAATACACAGACAATTGTTTATTACAGCCTTATATCACTTTATGGAGAGATTCGACCAACAAAGATGCTTTTACTCTTTAAAAAGCTTTATTTTACAAAACAAGACTCAAGGAAATGACACACAAAAAACAGTTTTTCTTTGAGAAAAACATCAGAAGTGTTTCCATCAGTGAGTCTATTTAATATTAAGATGATTCGACCAGGCCTCCAGTCTTCAGAAACTACAGAGGATTAAGACTTGGGCCTTACAGCAGCATAAAGACTCTCTACTCCATCGGCAGCGAGAACAACTGTACTCTATCTGAGAGGCTGATAGTCCCGGAGTGTGAGAAGGAAAATGTTCACACGCGGTTGCACGTGAAGGCAGAGGCATGTAGCAGCATGCCGCAACCTCCGTGAGTGACACTTTGTTTTCGTGGGACAAAGCCGAGCCGCCGCTCCTGCTGGGCCCAGGATATGAAGCCTGCTGCAGGGTGGGAGTGACGGGCTCGTCTGATGGGTGGAGGCACTTCGCTCTTTGCTCAGTTCCCCCGGAACATCGCGCTCTCTCCGCTCGGTCATGACAGAGGAGCATGTAACACTCGGGCTGGCCTTTGAAGAGCCGCCGCTCTAAGCCGTCTACAGTGAGATTCGTTTCATCACTTTGGTGCAGGCGCTGCGTGGAGAAGCAGCGGGAGACGTATATGATTCTCACATTGAGAAGGGGGTTGGTTTAAGTTCTGGTGTACAGATGCAATGTGGCCACCTGCAGGGGTCTGTGTGCGCTGTGTTTTCATTCTGGCTACGTTTCCCATTGTTTCACTACAGTGTGAATCTGAGTTCGGGCCACTAACCACTGATTCCTGGCTGCTCATGTGCTGCCATCTCCCCTAAATACATGAAGACAAATTCGACTTTGTTTCTATTTCATGCATATTTTGGCATATTGGTAAATACTGTCAAATTACATTGACTCACTCGAACAGGAAATAAAAGGGAAAGTCAACACAACCGACCAAATACGCAACCATGTTCCCTACTCCTGTAATCAATGCTGATCACCCACTGTATTTTAAAAAAGTGATATTTACACTTCTGTAATTATCTTCTCTTGCACTTTGTGGCCGGTCGGCACAGGACGGGGGAAATTAACATTTGCCCATCCTCCTCCCTCGGCTCGTTATCCTCTCACTCACTCCCCTCGAAAGAAAATAAAAAAACTCAACTCCTCCCACCGACATAAAAAAAGCTTTCTATTCATTTCACTCTCGGGCCGATGATCCAGCATCTCCTCTGGCAGCCGAGTCAACCGGAGGAGCAGATAACGGCCCGGCTATGATGCAAAGGGGATGTTTATCACGGATGGAAAATGCTGGTCATGTCTCACTGCGTTGCAAACGCATCAAGGTCGCTTCGTTAATCTCCCGTCTCCTGCCTCCTGCCTCCTGCCTTTGACCTTTTCAAAAAAGTGGCTGGATGTTAAAGATCCAGATTTTTGATTCTAAACAAATCATGAACACGAGTAGAGGAGAAGGCCAGGGAGTGATTACTGTGAACCTCGAAGACGTGATAACTCGGCCGGGGGCGCTGGAGCAACAGGAAGTGGAGGAACTTTTCTGAACCACATGAAAGACAATGAGAAGGAGCTAAAGAGGAGCTTAACTGCGCTGGGTTTCATTAACCAGTGGCCTCTTGGCTCTTTGTCTCTGAGCCCATTGAACTCCAGCCCTCTCAAGCCGGCAGACTGAGCTTCTTCCCAGAGCGGAGTGGGGGGCGGAGCTGGTGCGACAAGGGCCCTGGCGTGACTAATGGGGGAGCCTGGTGCTGCTGTGGCATGCTGGTGCGGGGGTATGACCCTGCACGGCGTGGCTCGCACTCACCGCATGCAGGGCAGCACAATGATCCCGGTCGCCTCCGCCAACCACCCCTTCCCATCCCTCAGCCCTCCTCATGCCGCCCCACCCCCGTCATCTATTCAAGGCAGCTCCTTTCAGCAGGTCATTCAGACGGCCAATAAAGAGGCTCGCTCATTCTGCTCCGCTCTGAAATGTGCAATGTCAGAAAGAGAAGCGAGGGCGGGGTGTGGGGGGGGGGGGGATTCCAAGAGGGTTCAGTGAAGTAGATTCAAACCGGTGAGAGAAATTCTCGGCATTGTGAACTGGCCAATTGGGTTTCCCATAAACCAGCTGGGTTTAGGTCAGGTTGAGGGTTTAGATAAACTCATATTGGAACAACCTTCCACACAACAAGACGGCCAGTTGATGAATGATTGAGTAACTCTTCTTCCGTTGACTTTCATGAAGTGTTACCGATATTTATGGATCCATCAGTCTTTTAAACAAGAGAAGCCAAGTTTCCAAGCATATTTAGTGCAAATATATGTATAGTTATGAAGATATTCCTTCAACTCTAAGTGTTTATTCAAGATTTAGTTTGAAAGAGGAGAGAGAGCTGGATAGAAATGCAGCAAAGAGCCGGGTCTGAACTGCATGAGGACCAAAACCGCTGTACAATGGGCGCCCACTGAGCAACTGGGCGCACTGGTGCAAATGTAAGCCACGTTTATCAATGCACATTTTCAGCCACTTCGAATATCAGGAGTGGGTTTATCAGGATTCTCCAGACAGGCGGTCATTCAACTACTTCAGAAGACGAGGATGCAAGGAGACCAAGACGCCGCTCAACCCTCAAAACAAACTGCAGACAACATGGCGAATGGCTGATGTTGTTTTCATCTGCCAGTATTTTTCCTCTCTTCGGTGGAGCGGAAACTTGGGTGACATTTAAGTCGCTGGTTTTATGTACGTCATGATTTATGCAGCGAATCTGTTTCCATCACCATTTGTAGGATTTGGGGTTTATGTTAAATCCCCCTCACGCACCTCAGCCAGTCAAAAAATCAAGTTTTTCTTTTTAGTTTCCAGCGTCCTCTTTCTGGGTTTAATGCACAAATTTAAAATGTGCATAGTATTAAGGTTACTTTGCAGACACCTGTGGCATCAGAGAAAGTGACTAACTAAAGTGAAATCATGAATTAAAGATGTGTTAATCAACTTGGAACCACATACATATCTGAATCAGAGGCCAGAACTCATCCCTAGTCATTAACTCTCTGAGATCTATCTGCATGGTTCTGTGCGGCTCACACTCCTCCTGCCTCTGCCTGTGTATTTGTTTGATTTGAGAGGCAGCTACTGGCAGGAAGATGGATGAGGAGCGACACCCCCTCGCCGCTGCCTGTGAGCGGCTTAACCCTCAACCTCCCTGCGCCAGCCAATAAAACACAACTCGGAGCATCCGCAACAAATAAAAATTCCACACGCAACCACAATCTTAGCACATTAACGGCCCTCAGCACAGACTTTCAAACCAGACCACATCGTTACTGCACCGAGGCAAGACTCTCTCTCTCTCTCACGCTCCTACTCTCACGCTCCTGCAGCTACCATCGGATTCAGACGCTGTCCAGACTCCGGCGAGCACCTCTGATTCCACTCCCAGAAAAACACCGGGGTGCAAATTAACCCCCAAATCAGTCCCATGTTTTGTGAGTGTGGCACCGGTGGGTGTATCGCTGGGTGAACATCAGAGCCACAGACTGGAAGCTTTAGAAAGAAAAATGCTCTGAGCTCACAGGATGCTGTGTAATTTTGCCCAGATGTGCTCCACAGCTCATCTAACTAATAAATGCAAACGGGGGGAAATCAAAGCTCCGACTAGTCTTCAAATCTCTGGCTCTACTGGAGCCGCTCAGAGCTTCTGGAAGCTTTTGATATCTTCCCAGTGAACTTTGCAAAGACCAGCGGAGTTCACCATGTGCTCTGTTAATGAATCTAAGACAGGACAATCGGCTGCTCCTTGCAGCAGCAGAGTGGAGGTCGGCCTGTGACGAGGGAAGCTCCTTTGCCCAGATGTCTAAAAATACTGTCCTAGATACTGGAGGACTGGAAGTTTAACTGTGTCCAGCTCGATGGAGATGGAGCAGAGAGGGCCCTGAGAGTGAAGATGGCCTTTTTATATTGTGGATGTTGGTGTTTAGGTGTTTTCTTCAATGTGTAACCTCGAAAAGAAGCTTTATTCACAGACAGTTTCTCTATGAGGAAGCATGTAAAGGAAAACAAGCTGCTGTTTTCTGCTGTAACACTGATGTCAAATGAGCCGGAGTGAAGCACAAGCCAGGAGAACGATTGAATTCATGAATCAGACTGAGAACGATAGTTAAAAAGTGCATGTGTGTGTGTGTGTGTGTGTGTGTGTGTGTGTGTGTGTGTGTGTGTGTGTGTGTGTGTGTTTGCATGTCACACACAGCTGATAGCATCTCTCTCCCAAACCGAGCCGCACATTCCTCTGTGGTCTGCACACACACACACACACACACACACGCTGGATTAATTTACAGTCACTGTCAGTGGACGACCATTTCGCCAAACTCTATCCGATACGTGATGAAAAGTCGCTGCCAGCAATAAAAACCCTGGGAAACAAGAGCTCGCCTGTGTGTGCAGCACCAGATCTGGCATGGACCTGCTCCACCATCTGTGTGAGGGCGAGCCTGGTGTGTGTGGGTGCATGTGCAGCGTATGGAATGGACTAGATTGGAGATTAGTGCGAGACTTGAGGTGCACACGCTCTGGCTTTACAGTAGAGATATTGTTCACGCTGCAGAGCTCTCGTCCTCCGCGCAGGGGACTGTGTCTCGTGATCGAGGACATCGAGAGGGCCAGAGGGAAACACAGGACCTGCTCCAGAGAAAGCACCTGCAGCTTTCTGATCTCAGGTCTGGTGAAAGTTGCAGAACTAGTCGACAGCTCCAGGTTTGCAGAAACAACAATGAGAGACAAAGCACCAGTCTCATATGTAAATAGAGCAATTTCCGATTTACAGTAGTGCTGAGCTCATCCTGTGGGAGATGCATGAGCATAATAAAGCAAAAGCAATGAAGTCAAGATTTTAATTGGAGTGAAAATATGATAATTGGATAAACAAAGTCCTTCATCTAGATGGAAAAAGGAAGTTAGTGGGTCAGGACAGTGTAATGACTCCTAATGAAAGTAAAACAGCCTTGAGCCTCTGCCTCCTCTTTCTGCTGCACACACACACACACACACACACACAAACACAACCTCTGCTTTCATTTCAAGCACATGGACAGAGGACCTCTCGTTTATTTCTCCCAAAGATCAAATCAAAGCATGAAACAAACTCATCCTGGTGCACAAGAGAAAACCTGTTCTCCTGCACGTTCTGCTGTGCAGGGACTAAACTCAGTGTGGCCCAGCTTCATGCTTCATGCTTCATGCTCCGTTGTGTGGCTGCAGGTTCTTACCGTCCGCGGCTGGGATCTCGGCTCGGACGTTCCCCACGCACTGCAAAACTACAACAACTCCAAGGAGAAGGTGGATCGCCCTCACACCCGCCATATCCAAGTGTTCGTCCCGGTATCCCGATGGGGTTTGTTTTTATTCACAGAAGAAGGCGTCGGTCCCCCTGGTGCAGCCGACGCATGCACCGCTTCCCCGCGCGCACTCCGAAACTCTCCTGCCTCCCGTGCTGCTTTCAAAACGCAAAGCTGCCTGCGCTGCGCTGCACTGAGCTGCGTCTCTCTGTTTTGTTCCAGCCTGTGCCAATGTGCGCGCTCCTGGGAGGCGACGCGCTCGTCCTGACGGGTCTCCTCCTCCGAAGCGATGCAACAAAAAAAACGAAAATAGGTGAAAGAGGAGAAAGAAGTTAAGACATTTGAAGGCTCAACACACAGGTCTCACCCCGATGGAGGGAGGCGCAGTGTGTGAGTGAGAGAGAGAGAGAGAAGGATCATGCGCTCCTGGAGGAGACGGTGCGCTCCCTCCGTCATCAGCTCCTCAGAGCCAATGGGTCCCCGTCTGTGTGTGGCTATCTATCTATCTATCTATCTATCTATCTATCTATCTATCTATCTATCTATCTATCTATCTATCTATCTATCTATCTATCTACCTATCTATCTATCTACCTATCTATCTATCATCTATGAGCTTACCCCTTACTCTTTCTTTCTTTCTTTCATTCTATATATCTATCTTTCTTTCTATCTATCTATCGATCTATCTATCTATCATCTATGAGCTTACCCCTTACTCTTTCTTTCTTGCATTCTATCTATCTATATATCTATCTATCTTTCTTTCTATCTATCTATCTATCTATCTATCTATCTATCTATCTATCTATCATCTATGAGCTTACCCCTTACTCTTTCTTTCTTGCATTCTATCTATCTATATATCTATCTATCTTTCTTTCTATCTATCTATCTATCTATCTATCTATCTATCATCTATGAGCTTACCCCTTACTCTTTCTTTCTTTCATTCTATCTATCTATCTATCTATCTATCTATCTATCTATCCATCCATCCATCCTTACTTTGTCCCACCTCTGTAGTCAGGTGAGTGAACTGTGAGGGCGCCCTCTTCAGGTGCATCTTGTTATGTCCTTATTATGTTCAGTTGACATTGGCCCCATCAGTAATAACAGCAACATGTGCAAAATAATTTATTCCCCTTTCAAACCTTGGCTTTGTTCTGACCTCATTGAACCCAATGTTCTGTTCTGGATTGGTATTCGCCCTGTGCTACATGGTGAACTTGTACATTTGATTCATGTCCCATGCTTTATTTGTTATATGGACAATGTGGAAACACATCAGGTTTTATTTGTTTTGTTTACCAAAAGCTTTTCCTCACTTAGAACTAAATATTTGTAATAATAGATAAATCACAAACAGCAGACGATTTGCAAACCCATCTATTTCTGTCTCAGAGGTTGGTTGAGTTTCTCTTCTCAGAAGCAGCCAGACATTGACGGGTGGGGGTGATGGTGGATGGCCATGACATCTTTCTTGTTTTTCCCAGATATCTCTCCCTCCTTCTCTCTCCCTCTCTCTCTCTCTCTCTGCTCAGCACGTTGACACTTCATATATTTCTCCCTCGTTTGTTCGCTGGCGCTCATTCCACGCAGGAAGGATAACTTGGACCACATGCTTGTTCCAATTAAGACACTCGCTGTGGGAATTCAGGAGCTGCACCACAGTCATGGAAAAACTTCATGTAGACAGGAAACTCTCTTATAAAGGACTCCTTTTATAATTCACTTGACTTGTGTGCATGCATATTAAACATTGAAAGTAATTTTTTGGGTGGAGGCTAAAAGGATTTTCAGACTTTTTAGTGTTTATAATCAAGAGCAACAAATCCTGGGCGGGTGTCTCACAGTGATCCAGTCAGACTCCCAAATGAAAACAGATCAATAAATGGTAATCACTGCCACAGTTTAGTGAGTAATGAGTAATTACCTTGATTATCCTCACTTGCCACTCCAAACCTGCGGTCCCATTATCTCCACATACAGTGGGGACTGCCAACAGAGTGGGCGTGGCAGCGGGGAGGGGATTTGTTTCTCTGCTGCTGGTTTGTGCCAGATCCAGCGAAATGTCAGTGACAGTGCAAAAGGCAGCGTCGTGCATGAATTTGACTTTGGGGTCTGCAAGCGTGAAGTTGTTATTATCATTACACCCGAGTGAATATCTGCTGACAGCGGCCGTCCATGATAGTGTCACATCCACTTGCTCACATGAAACTGAGCCATCGTCTGCTCGATTACTTCAGCTTGCTCCTCTTGAGCTCTGAAGAGGTTGCAAATCAAATCTCTGTGTGGGAAACACAAACAGCCCTGAACCAGACAGAAGTAAAACAAATATATATATAATTTACTAAAGGCTGCTAAGTGCAGTGCAGCCATTTAAGCTGTAACACTCCTCTCAATGAGATCATGCAACACAAGGATGAGATGTGATTTAGTCTGTGACAACGTGGCCGCAGAGGCTGGGAAAGTGCTCCTGGATCCTTCATCCACTCACATGCACGTCTCCACTCGGCCCCTCGCTGCCACTCGCTGCTGTTTAATCATCACAGCAGTCGAGACTCGGCGGCTGCAGCTCTTCATGCAGTCTGACGCTCTAATCACCTTGTTCCACGACTGGAGCGAGAAAGAACTTCTCAGATGACCGCTCTAGAATATCTCTCTCTTCTTTCAGCGTCTCTTCAACCTTCTCTGAGTCTTTTCCGTGAGACCTCGCTTGGCTGGAGAGCACGCCATACTGGTGTGTCTCCCCAGGGTGACCTTAAAGAGCGTCGGGACGTCTACGACAGAATTAATGAAATGAAATGGGAGGCTCTCAGCGACATCAGGTTAAGGGTGTCAGCATTTTCCAACGAGCGCTCACTGTCTGGGGCCGGGTTCCCCTCGTCGAGCGGCAGAGCGGCCTGTCACCGCAGCATTCATGATGCTTGGCCGCTCAATCAGCGGAGAACAAAGAGGCGGTGAGAAACTGCCAACCCCGGGCAGGACGAGCTCGGTCTCGCTTTGCATCAGAGCGGCCGATTATTAGCTTTTCCATCTCAGGATCACATCAACGAGGCTTTGAAGGCACGCAATGATTTAGCTCTGCTTTGAGTGGAAACTTGAAAAAGGTTTGCTCTCTTGCGCAACTTCATTTAGGTGTGAGTGGAGGAAGAAAAAGAGGTTTGGAGTTTTTCAGTTCTTAACATCTTTCAGGAAAGAAAGTTTGCATCTGAGGGTTTTCCCTTTTTCCTCCAGATAGAGAAGAGCTAAATCATCTTCACCTGAGTCGCTGGGGCCTCGTGCTGCATTCCTATCGTGTTGGGGTTAAGATAATTATAAGTTTCTGACTTCTGAAGAGTGCTTATATCAAAATCCAAGTCATAAATACAACCGGGGAGATCGTGTTTCTTTGAAAGCTTTCGTATATCTCACTTAGGTGAACATGAGGAGATATGGATGCTTCCAAATGCCTCTGTAAATGCATTAAACTCGGATTTTGTTAATATTAGATTTGATCTCTCCCATGTTCGATTGTCCCGATGTGAGCATCATAATCCGACGGGCAGACCGATCAGAAGGAACCCACTGACCTCAGATCTGAACCCAGTGATTTGAGGTGGCAACATGTCAACTGATGATGAAGTTATGTGACAGAGGTGGTTCATGGAAACAAACCTTATTAGCATTAGCAGTTCTGCGTCTCAACAGCAAATAGTTTGCTTATTTGGACGCCATCTTGCAAATGCATGCTCTGCAGAATATGTAAAACTATCCCTATTTAAATTGTGGGAAAATGATGATTTGAAGAGGATATTACACTTTATTGATCAACCCGCTGAGTAATTAGCTGTGTCTCTCCCGAGAAGCAAACAGTAAATTAAACTTAACAAAAACATTTACGATGCGTCGGAACAAGGTGTAATCGGTTGTGCAAGGAGAAGAACACCTTTCACAATCTCTCTCCACCCATAACGAACATTTAATGTTCAACAGTTAAGATTTAATCAGGAACAACCCTGGGAGTGTCTTCTCTCCCCGGGGCTGTTTTTGTTGAAACCCTTTGAAGAACGGTTTAGAGCGACGATCCCCCGGGCTGATCATCATCCACTCCCACTGAATACAGAGGCAGAGAGGATGGAAGAGCCAATCTGAGCTGTGAGGGAGGTTCACATTCACCTTGACTCGCAGGGGTCAGGTGGGTGACCTCATCTCCAGCTGCAGCCGGAGAGGAAATTGGGCTGAGAACTGTGAGGGCAGGAGATTCAACCGAGCAACTATTCACATAACGCTAAAGTCTGTGTTTCTCTGACACAACGATTCCTTCAAGTCTGTCATTACCGAGCGTTTGTCATCACAGGAGCAGATTGGTGCACAAACACAAGAGCGACCTTTAGATGGACTCTAACGCTCTGTGATTAACACAACTGCAACAACAACAATGGCTCCGGTGAGAAGAGCTGACCGACGTTGCTTTATCAACAACACGGGGACAAAGGCTGCTCTCCTGTGTGTCATTCAACAGCATCAACAACGAAGCTGCCAGAGAAAAGTTCCACAAAAAAAAATGATGGCTGCACATTCTCAATCACCGAGGCATCATGTGAGAGTGTGTGCGGGTGTAAGGTGGCATTGTGTGTGTGTGTGTGTGTGTGTGTGTGTGTGTGTGCTGGTGGAAGAGGTTTTTGTGTCGGCCATTGATTGTTGTTTTGTTAGGTCAAATGTCACCGGGGTGAGACAAACAAACATTAATGTAGACACTGTGAAAAGGCTGAGTCGGTGTTTTCGGTGATTCAGAGAGGCAGACAGAGCGGTGCCCGTCTAAAAAGGCGCTGCTGGCTTTGCAGTTATTCGGATGATCTACGAAAGTAATAACAACATGAATATAAAATTTAAAAAAAACAGGATTGACTAGATTGCAACGATAAGATCTACATTTTATATAACTGATATTTAACAAGTCAGCACATGCCTCTTCGTGAGAGTTTTCATGGGAAGATATTTGTTCTTGAAGACATGACAGCTCTGCAAAAATGAAGCGGAAACATCTTGATTGCCCCCTGGTGGCTGGCTGCAGTAAAGCTCATAAACCCTGTCTCCTCCATATTAACAGATGGGACATGGAGATGCGTTGTCCTTCTTAAAATACAACTTGTGATCATGACTACAGTTAGCTACTGAATCCATTAGTTTTCTGGAATAACAATCTTCAATTACAGATCAAAGCTGTGGAACTAATTTTAGATATTAAGTGGCTGACTGAAATTTGACGTAAAATGTCTGTGATATAATAATTAATCTGTCTATTTTCCATTTTCAGGAGTTATACATGTATAATGTGCATGTGTCAAAACAGACGGTCACAACTCAGATCATTCTTCCAACTCAAAAAAAAATTAAATATAACAGTGGAGCAGTTCAAAGCCTAAAATTGTTCCTGTGGCCCTCTGATAGATTTCTGACCCAGAATCCACCTACAGACTCAGCAAAGACGCAACAGTGATTAAGAACAAGACTAAACAGCATTGACAGTGGAGACTGTGGTCATCTAGTCTATAAATGAAACATTCGTACAGTGAACTTGAGTCAGTAAGGAGGAGCGGGGGCTTGTTTCCATTTGTTTGATGGAGGAAAAGAGCCTTAGGACCTGCACACACACATTTACCTGACATGTATTATAAATGGGATGGAGACTGCATTGTTTTTAGTGTTTATCAATGACCCAATATCCTAGATAAGACAAGAAGTACCACAACTTTAAAGTAAGACAAAGAAAGAAAAATAATTCAGGAACAGAAGCAGGTACATGGAGTATACCTGCTTCAGTTGTTTGATAAAGAACTGTGGAAGAAGTAAGACTAAACTTTTGTTTTAATTGAAGATTCATTGTATCAGTTCCTATGTAATGACCGTAGATGTTGATGGAAGAGACGGGAGCTCCCCGACAGTGAATCCAAAGCACTATATTACCCCCTGGTGGTTGGCTACAGTCATAAACACTGCCTCCTCCATGTTGGTGGATGGGACATGGACCACATTTTAAAAAGTCCAAATATAAAGTCATATAGATTTTTCTCAAAGATGATTTCTGTCATTTATCATAGTAATGCATGTTCTTAATCTAATCTTATCTTTAAGTTTGGTTTTAATAACTTAAAATGGTGTGAAACATCATGATTGACAGCTTAACTCCTGGATCGTGGAAGAAAGTGGAGACATGTCGACCATCTTTATTTACAGTCTACAACATCATGGCGTCATGTCTGGGTCATGAAACAATGTCACATGTTTAATAAAGGCCCTGTGGAATAACCCCACTCTCCTTGTTATTTATCATATTGTAACTGAAGCAGGGATTTCATCAGCAGTTATACGTGATGACAGTGAGAATCACAGGAAGCTGCATGTAACACGTATGGCCACTTATGTCGACGTGTGTGATGAAACACGACTGAACATGAATGACTGGTTTTAACTGGGCCGTTTATGACCCATCCACTCTGCACTGGTCGTCATAGGGAGTTAGAGAGTCAGCTCACGCTACAGCTGCAGGAGGCTGACTTGTAATATTCAAATAAAACCGGGTCATAACTATTTTATTTGCACTTTTTGGGATTAAAATAGATCACTCAAGAATTCGGGTCTCTTTCTGGAAGCTCTGCCTGGTCAGTGGAGCTTTTCAGTTCAGTGAACCAGATGTTTTTTGCTTTTTTCACGAAGAAAACTTTAAATACCAACGCACAAACAAACAGCAGCTATTTCTGCAAGTGAAATATCAGTGGCAATGTTAATAAACTGCTACTCTGGCAGCATTAAGTACACAGCATCTAAAATGAATTAGGATTAACGTTAATCTTCTGTTATCTCCTTCCAAATATTGAATTTGACTATTTTGCATGATAATCCAGATGCAAAATTGTAATCTTAAACTGTAAAAAACTTTTTTGAAATATTCAGAGGTGGATTTTGTACATATTTAACGTCCAGACACGACAATCTTCTCATTGAAAGTTCCAGAAAGAACAATAAAAAAGGTTATTTCCCCAAATGTTTTGCGTCTGCTTTAAAGGTTAGTTTGGCAGTGGTGCTCTTGTAAGCAAATGTCGATTCACTGGAATTTACATTGACACAATTTATTACATTTTTGAATTCAGCAATCATGGTCTTGTCCAAAGTTTTTATTTAGGATGTAATCACGTAAGATTAAAAATAATTTAGCTGTAAATGACAGGCATAGATCAGAATTGGCTTTCCGATACGTCTTGTCACAATATCGGAACTCCCCTCCTCTCTTTGACTAGTTTCTCCTGACTTGGCATCTCAGCAAGTCAAGACACACTCATCAAGTCTTTGTCCATACAGTCCGACCTGGATTTACTGCAGCGTCGATATGTAAAGTCCACTGTTTTTATGCTTCCGAGCTTCTCTGCTCAGTGCCATTAGCATCAGGGGGGGAATTGTACATCGGGTTGGTGAAGGACAGCTTGGCGTCTCTCCAGGTCGGAGCCTGCTGCGGAGTAATCGAAACAAAGAGACGAACATCATGTCACCGACCTCTGCGCACATAATTAGAGTGAAGGCTGAAAGGCCGAGCCGAGACACCTCACCTCCACCTCTCGCCTCCAGGGGTAGACGCTAATGGAGAGCCCCCGACCATCACTCTTCCTGGGGTTAAGCGTGGGACAAATGCCTGGTCTTTCATGAGGGGACGGGAGCTGAGAGAAGCAGAATCATGTGCGGCAATTAGAAAATGACATGAGCTCGCACAATTCAAATCTATCGTTCCATTATGTGTCCATAACTGCATTTTTTAATGTTCATAAAACCCTTCATCATGTTTCACCGACTCTCTCCACCGCTCGCTTTAACGAGTGCTGGGGCAAGTGCTGCGTTGTGGAGATACCAGTTCACGCTTCACTATTTATAACTGCGCCCTAACTGTCAGTATCATGAAAGAGAACATGTACAGACATGCCAATACAGATATAGAAAATTCATACAGACACATATTTACATGTGTCGTGTGTGTGTGTGTGTGTGTGTGTGTGTGTGTGTGTGTGTGTGTGAGACTGGAACATAATCTGCTTCCACTTGTGGGCATTAGCACATGTATGAAAACTTTTAATCCAATTATGTGTAAAGTAAATGTGGAATATCATGAACCTGCATTTCATCAAGCTGTATCACACACACACACACACACACACACACACACACACAGACACACACACACAGACACACACACACACGCAGAGGAGCCATTATCCAAATGAAAGGATGTGGCTGCATCTTTCAGTGGGACGGCAGTGATATGAGTAGTTGTGGGGCAGAAGGTCGACAGTGGGTGGAGGTAAAAATGTGTAGATCTACTCAAGTGCAGTACGAACCATGAGCACAATTTTTCTCGGGTGAACATTTCAACATAAGCACAAAAACATCCACAGACCCCGAAATCAATAATCCTATACGTTAAAATCAATATCCCAGACATGTTTGACCTATAATAACAAATCCACCTGTTGTTTTAATAGGAGTAAAGAGATCATTTGATTTGTGCAGGTGAGAGACCTGATGCTGCTCAAACTGAATTCGCTGACGAGTGATTGGTCGACTCCGTGCACTGACCTCTGCTCTCCGGTCCAAGGCTGAGTCGTGCATCACCCCGTAGTTCATCTGGTCAGGTTTTCTGCAGAGTCATCAAATGCACCAATCATCACCTTCATCATTAACAGCATCATCATCAGTGTCAGTGTCATTGCTGTAACCATAGAGTGTTTATCAAGATGAATGACACCACAACGAAAAAACATCTTGATCGCCCCCTGGTGTCTGGTTGCAGCACATGTCATAAACCCTGATGAATGTTTATCTCTGTGGCTAGTTTGGTTTCAAATAGTTAATCTATTGACAGGCGTTGATTGACAGGTGAGACCGACTCTGGCTCCAAATGACCAGATATCTTAGCTTCATTTTTGGAGAAAGTGGAGACATGTCATCCATCTTTACACACAGCTCATGGTTGAACCCACAACTCACATTAAGGAGCATCTTCTCCTGCATGCAGCCAGGACGCAGACGGCGACTCCAGCTACGAGCAGCAGCAGTCCAATGCCGATGCCGGTGTAGACAGCATCTACACAGAAGGGAGGAGGATGTAACTCTTGCAAAGACAAGTGGCTTCAATGAACTGCAGAGGCACTGATGCAAGGATACAGAAAACAGATTGAGGTGAGACGGCTTGATGGAGGTGTCTTTCTTTATTACCCATCTGCGTGTCCTCTGGTTCAGGTGTCGGGGTGGAGAGAGACGGCTTCGTCCTCACGTGGCAGCGGTTCCCCGTCCATCCTGGAGAACATCTGTGTCCAGACATGGAAAACAGATCCATGATTGATACAAAGACTTTCAGGGGGAAATCAATCGTTCAAACTTTATTTGTTTAGCACTTTTCACAGTTCAAAGTTAGTGTAGGGGATTTGCAGGTGGTAAATCCAAAAAGACAGTTCAGATATAAACTGTAAAAAATATAACGATTAAACATCTGGAAGGCTTTGAGAGAATAATGTGTAGTATTTAATCTTTTTATGGTATTTGTTGACAATATAAGACACAATAACTTCAGCTTTATCCTTTAAAAACAGAACAAATGATAACACTAAAATAGATAAAGAGAAGAGACTATACATAAATCTTAAGCGCACATATTCTCTCACACCATATTTTACAAAAGCACTCTCTTGACAAATGGTGTAGGATTTTCCTGCGGGACATCCTGGACCTGAACACAGACTAATTGCAAATAGTTTGGGGCGGTCTGGTTTGCTGCATCTCTGGAAAAGAAAAGCAAGTTCTTCTCTTCCCAAACAAGGGTCGTGCTCCAAGTCAACATCTGTTCGGTATCAGCTTGATTTCTGAGCAGCATTGACCTTCTAATGCGAAACACACAGCTCTCCACAAAGCCACGCGGTGTCATTATCATTCAGAGCGGGTCAGGGCACATATTGTGTGACGGCCATGGCAGCGTGCCGTCCCTGGCCTGCTTCCCCCCGGTGGATCCTGCTCGACAGAGTGGAGAGACGTGACGCAAATACTGAGCCGGAGGAAGCCACCGTTTCTCGGGCTCTGCTGCAGCAGGCCTGCTATCAGTGCTGGAACGGACACAGTTCCCCAACCGCACAGAATGACGCTGGTGCAGTTACATAATGAGGAAGCAGCGGTGCATTTCAGCGAAAAACAGCCGTAAAATAGCTTTAAATCTCAAACTCCCAAAGAGTTTTCCTGCTCCAGCATTTCAGTGGGATAGTATTTGCCATAACGTGACAGAATGTGACACTGGGCCACATGCAGGAATAATTTTGCATTCCAAGATGCTGGTATGAGTGACGAATATGATAAATGCTGCCTCTGTGGGCAGGTTCCTGTTATAGAAATCTTACATGCTGCAGAGTTTTAAAGGTCCTAAGGGATCTAAGGCAGAAATTGAATAGTATTAATTCTAGCGATGTTTTCACACGTATGTGTCGTCTAAATTGAACACATTTCTTTTTCGTTACCCTAGAATGTCCCATTTATATTTAAACAATTCATATTTACATCAGAAGCGGGTCCTCTCTACGGAGGCCGCCATGTTTTTTTTACAGTAGCCCAGCCTGGACTAACTAAACACCTTTTGAGCTTTTAGGACAACTGAAGGCTGCCACAGGTTTTGAAGAGGAGGGTTAGATATTTGCATTAAGACCGTGAGTCCTCAGGCTGAAGGTGAGAATCTCCCTTTCAGTTTCTGACCAATCAGTGACCCCCTGGTGTCCTCAGAATGTAGGCATATTCCTTCCGTTTCTCCTGCTGCACAACTCGCATACATTTTTGGGGGAGAATGACAACCTTCGGAAAAAAGAATGAAGAAATGTGAATCTCTCAGAGAGGATTCACTGGCGCATGATGATGTTAGCAGATGCAGCAGCAAGTCCCATTATTGCATTCTTCGTTTTTATAAAGAAATATCCCATCACAGATATTCCAGGCTGCTGATGCAGAAGCTAAATTGACAAGCTTTCTAGAAAACCTCCAACAAAGCGAGCAAAGAGTTTGTCTCCAATGTGTTTTTGAAAGGCAAACCTAGATTCCTATGACAACCTATAGCCGCTCAGCATATTAATCTCATTTTTTTGTGGTCTACACACTGGGACCATTGGTAGCAGGGGCCGTGTTTAAATATTTACCAGGAGAATCCATCAGAGATTCCCAGGAAAACTCTGTGCTGGTGTATAAATGAAGGCAGAACCACCCTGGTTAAGCCGGGGGGGATAAGCAGATTCCCACATGCTTCATGGAGCGTGTCTTTTCCAAGGAACGAAACCAGGCTGATGGGATTTCCATGTTTTAAGTCGCACAAAGAAAGATAAAGGATGGGAGGGGGAGTGGGAAGAGGAGACATGATACTTATCTTTGTTTGTGCATGTTCACGAATGTGACCGAGTGTGTGAGGTGTGTGCGTTTGTCTGTTTATGAATGCACGTTTGTGTGTGTGTGTCCTGGTGAAGTTGAACTCACGTGCAAACAGGCCCGTGTTTGTGCACGAGACATGAGCCCCGATCCAGGCAGAACATCGGAGGACAATCTGCAAAAATAGAGATTGACCGTCACGGCTGAATCTTGTACAAACAAATACACAGAAAAGAAAAACTTCCCAAGATTTGCCTCCACTCTGTTTCACTGTCTTTTTCCATTTCTCTCTTTACCCGACAGGAGACAGAAAAACACTCCAAAAAAGTTGCTCTAACACAAGAAAATGAAATCAGTGAACCTGTGCTGTGTGCTCCTCCATTAACCTCAGGTACCGTCCGCTTGTACAATGAACCACAGACACATCCATTTTCCTCCTGCATATCTTCTCCCCTCTTTAAGTTGTGTGAGGACTGACTGTGGAATAATCTTCACGTTTGAAGCCCTGAAGTTCTGCTCGGCTACTGATAAAGTTACTTTGGCTCGGCAGTGGATTCTGATTGAACGAGAGGTTTCGGTGTTTGTCCTGAAAACGCAGGAAAGCGGAGGATTTAATGGATGTTGGCAGCGTGCAGTAACCTGCGAGGTGTGTTCTGAAGACTAAACAGCCCGACTCGAGAATGTCCCGAGAGCCGGTGCTCTGGGTGGGAATGAGCTGGATAGGGATTTGGCAGCACTACACTCAGAGGTGACTCATGAGAGCTGGATATAGCGGCAACAACAACTATATGTAGCCGTTAAATAGCTAAATCCATGTATTTTAGAAAGAAATCTCCTTTTATGTAAACAAACATAAAAGAACGGTCTTGCTGCTAAAAAGCCATATTTAAATCGAATGTCACAAATGGTTTAGAACTTTAGATCATAGCAGGGTAATAATCTGAAATCATAACAATATACTGAGAAGTGAAAGGCACAGAATGAACCCGGTGTCCTGTCATGGACAATGTGGAGCAGCAGAAACTCAGAAAGGGGCAGGGGCTGGTGAGGAGATGTTACCATGGCAGCTGGACTCGTCGGAGTGGAACGGCCGACAGTCGGCCGAGCGGTCGCAGCGCTTGTGAAGTGGGATACAGGCAGGTGAGCCTTCTTCACACACCAGTTCTCCCAGCTCGCACTGCAGCAGAGCTGTGGGACACCAAAAAAAAAAAATGAAGAAGAAGCAGAAGCAGAGAAAATTGGTAAAATATGTCGAGGGAGGGGGGGGGGGGGCAGCGTGCATTCACAGACAACTATGAGCAGCATACTATAAAAGGGATTAGAGATTGAAAAGCTGCTTTGACACTTTGATCCTAATCTGTGGGGATAATGTGTGTGTGTGTGTGTGTGTGTGTGTGTGTGTGTGCTTTCCTAATTTCCCCTCAGTGGATAATGATATGAGCGTCTCACAAGAAGGGGATTTAAACACATTCTTTCAGTTCTTGCATGAAAATTCAAACGATCAAGGCAGGAGAGCAACAGCTCAAAATGTTCACTAATCTACAACGCAGGTCATTAATAGGTTAAATATGGAAATAAACAGGAGCAACACAAATTCTTCTTCCCAGTTTTAGACAAAGGTATAAAGTTTGTCTCACTGTTTCAAATAAAAAGACTAAGCAGGAACATCAAGGCAACTGAGCTCCCTTTAAAGTATCTAGATCTGCTGTCTTCATCCCAATGCAAAGGAGGTGGACTCAATAATAACAATGGAGTTTATCACAGTGAAAAAAGCATACAAAACCAATACTGTGGATCAACAGAAACTACTGTCAGCAGTTTGTACTAAAACTATTCCTTTTATAGTATTGTAGTGTTCAAAGAGAAAATGTCTCTGGAACGAGATGAAGCTGTCGATTTGTCAAGTGACCATCAGGTTGGAGAGAATTCATGAGAAGCTGGAAAGTAACTCTGGTGGCTTTCTGACACATTCTTGCAACAGAGGGTGTTGAGTGCATGTGACAGCAGGTTTTTAACATGGGTCACGATGCATCTCTCTCCACTGGGGATGGAGAGCACCTCTGTCAGTGCAGCTGGGCCGCACAGTGAATTACATCCTCATTAAAAGCATTTTAAAAAGGCGGCCATGACCACAGGGAACCATCATGATTCTGTAACTGCAGTAGACAATAGATTGCTGCGACTTTAGCCTTTATATGTAACAGGTAACACAATATGATCAGCACTGAATAAACCCGGACATATGAAGGATGTTGTGTTCACTTACTCGTGTAGAAACTGAAACACAGCAGAATAGAGATGAGATTGCTAAGATGAAAACGAACCAACTGCTTGTCAGGGACTAGGAAGCTCTAAACTGATCTGAAGGTAATAATATGAATCGATAAAGTGAATCATAATTGACACCTCTAGACAAAGTAGGTGATACACTTAAGTTGTTGTTGTGCCATATATTTGTTTCTATTGCTCATCACATCGGCAGACTACTAAAACATTCTGTCCGTCTCCATCTCTGTGTCTAGACGAAGTAATTCCTGCTTCATAAAGACAAACAGATACTCACGGCAGCTGAATTCGTCTTCTCCGTCAGGGCAGTCGGGAACACCGTCACAGCGCAGTATGGACGGGAGGCACTGGGAGTCTGAGCACTGGTAAAACCCAATGGGACAGAGGACCTGAGGAGGAAGAGTCCCGGGTACCAGGGCCGGACAGCGCTCTTCATCGGACTCATCAGCACAGTCGGGCTCTCCGTCGCACCTCCAGCTCTGTGGGATGCACTGGAAGGAGTAGGCACACAGGAACTGGTCCGCGCTGCAGGTCAGAGGCTGGGGAGTCACTGGTTCTGTTGGGACACATGGATACAGATGAACACAGAGAGATGAGCGAACTGTTCCCATTGAGTTTAGCTCACATGCAGCCAGAATCCTGGATTGAGGAATCTCAGAGGAATGTTTTGAGGAAACAGAGAGGTTTGTTAGTGGCTACAGCTCAGAGAGGGAGATCAGGGTGGAGGGAGGAAGCAACACAACCTAAATGTAATTGCTTTCCCCCCATACTGCTCTCCATCTTGTCCCTCAATGCCGATCCAGGCTCCATAATATATATATATATATATATGGACCTGCAGGGCAACAGGCTCCATTAACTCACTACAAACCTCCGGAAGGTCCCCACAAGTTATATGGAAACAAAGAGGATGATGGAGAACAGAAAATGTGGAAAAATAGGAAACAGGAGAAGGTGAAAATTGGAGAAGCATGAAAAATGTGCTGGCAGGGCCATGAGGAAAAACTAAAACAAGTAATTTGAAGTGTATAAGGACAAAATCACCCCAGGGAGGAAGAGAGAAGTATTATATAATAACTTTACCTCCAGCCTCACACTCCGGAGTGAAGGAGACGTCATCCAGGGCGATGTCCGTCCACATGTCTCCACCCACCTCCGCCTGGAAGGTCACTCTGAAAGGTGCCGTGTTGGACAGGAGGACGTTGGCGTATGTCCACTGGTCACCATGGTTTCCAGTGGTCGCCCACATCAACAGACTGGTACCACTGGGTCCCACAGTGAAGACCTGGAGAGCAGAGGGAACGTTAGGTCAGAATCTAATGGAATGATTTCAGTCTGAAAGGAAACAGCAAACAAATATAGGTTGATATTTTATACTATATGAATATATGTAAATATTGTATAATATGCAACAGAGCACAATATGTTTTGTGCGCTTCACATTTAATTGTCGCTACAGCCTCATAACAATGTGAATATTCATCAGTGGTATTTTCAGGGGATCTGGTTAAGTAAAGCATCATATTTCCCAATGAATTGTAGATTAATAAAGCAATTTAATATTAAAGGGAAAAAATCTACTTCCACAGGGTCCTTGGGTACATATACTTAACTACATCCCATCACTCAACTTGTTTTAAAACAAACATCCTCCTCACATCAGTGTCAACATCTCATGAGAGTGTCAATTCAATCATTATGGCTCTTGTGTGTATTTATAGTCACAGAAGTGTTTACCAAATGCAAAAGACAAACAAATCTTCAGTTTGAGTCGGCATTGCGATTCCCTGACTTCTTTAACATCAATAATTTAAGAAAGAGGCTACATGAAGTTTTTTATAGCACACATTCTTTCTAATTAGTTATTTTTTTTAACATATGCTTATTTGTTGTTTTGAAATCCACCCAGCAGACAAAGACATCTAAGGAAGACAGGAAGTGATGGATATCTTAATAAAAGTTGTAAGGCTGATGTGCTTTGATGGATTATTTCCTGCCGGGGACACTTTCATTCCTTCCTGTGGGTATCAGGTGATTGACGCTGGGACACGTGGAACACGGCGAGAGGCTGGAGACAAACAGGACACAACATTTCTGACGAAGACAAAATGAAGCCTTCAGGTTGACTGTGACGGATCGTCTGGCAGCGAATGACAAAACAAGACAAACATGTTTGGAAGCTTGATGCCTGAAGAAAAAAAACAAAATCACTTTGAAGAGTTTATGTAAATGCAGCGGAGACGAGATCACCTTCAGTGTTCCCATCCTGTCTGAGCCGTGCATGAAGAACCAGAAGCGCAGGTGACACAGGCCGGCGCTGCCCGGGAAGGAGCGCCTCGTCGTCAGCTTGGCGATGTCCCCTTCCCTCTGAATGGCTGAGTTCACATACAGGAAGTTCCCTCCTCCACCTTTGGAGATAAACACAGATGAAGACGCTTCACATCTGTTTTTAAAAAATACCCACAGCTAGATCCTGCTCAACCAAGCAATTTCTGCTTTGCTGCTGGAAAAGAAATCCAATAACTTTCTTGTGCTGATTCCAGTACACAATATTTTGACAGAAGAAAGTGTTTGTGCTGTTGTGAGACGCAGCAGCCAGAAGCCAGAAGCTGCACAGATCCTCGGCGCGGCTGGGGCTGGAGGATGAGACGGCATGTGAGCCGCGCCAGAACAAAGTGTGAGTTTTCCACATGAGTTAAAGGGGATTTGAGCACAATTCAGAGCACGCAGCAAACTGTGCTCGCACCCACAACACTGGATTTTCTTGCTCTGACTCAAAGAGATGAATAATCCAAATGAAAAAGAAAAATACCCCAAAAAATTCACATTGGAAAATGTTATTTTCCCGATGAGACTTATGTGTCATGTCTACAGGGCCAGGTCTTGTCCTTTTTCAGCTCTCTTGGATGCGTGTGTACTTTTTGCAAACAATTCAAAGTATCGAACATACACTGTATTTAATATGGACCTAGATTGTGATTCTTGAAATAGATGCTTTCTGTTGAGTTTTTTTGCATCTATTCTTTTGAATGACCAACAAAAGGCGGTTTCTATTGAAGTCTTGGAGATATTAAATTGATTTATAAACGTCAGATGAGCATGAGGTACATCTGGGTGCAGGTGTAGGTCTGTGTTCAGTGTCTACGAAGACCACGCCTAAGAAGAATGTGGCCCCTGAATTGGGAAACAGCTTTGAGGTGACCAGGCCCTCCTCCGGTTCAACATGACCTGTCTTTAGTCCAACATTTGTCAGGAACTTGTCCGAATATTGGCAGATGTTTTAAAAAATGTAGGATGGGTTTAACATCTAATTTATATCACAGCAAAATATCAAAACAGAAAGAAACTATTGTGATATTTTGAGAAGGAGAAATCAAAACTGAATTTTCATCAACAAATGATTAATAGTTTATCAGAATTGTTGACAGTTCATTTTCTTTTCGATCGAGCCGTGAATCTAAACCTTGTAAATAAACTGAGGCGACTCAAACCTCAGCGTAACTCGGTGTCTTTCACTTCACTCCTCTGTTTGAAGTGAAGCAAACGGTTCAGTGCTAAATGGCTCCTGCCCCCCCCCCCCCTCCCCAAATGCACTCAAGGTCTACAAAACTGATATTGCCTTTTTTTCTCTACTATTTTCGTCCTCCTATATTTTATGAACCAGATGAGATTGAAAATTCAAATACAAAGACACTTGGAAAAATGAAAGTTCACGTTGCCTTGTATGGATGGGGCCAATTATAATCTCTGTTCCAGTTATTTATACTCTGAGATTCATCTCAAATTAATCAGCAGCAAAAGAAAAATCATGTTTTGACGCAGCAGCAGGATAAACAACAAGTCCGTCGCTGCTCAGCTCAGTGCGACATTGATCAGGATGTATTATTAACTCTGCTGTCATGTACTTTTTTACCAGATGTCAATTTATAAATACAAAAACTCTGAGCTTCCTGAGAGCAGGAAACAAGGAGAATGTGTCGGATCAGAAAGTACACACGTGTTCCTAATAGAGAGAGCAGGGACAAACAACATGTTGTGTTAAAATCAGAGTGCTTGAGTACACATGTAATCTCTGGGAGACAAGCAGAGAGAGAGTACTGACCTGGACTGTGGTCAGAGTGAGGTCCAGCTCCTGGCGTCTCAGTCTCGTGACCTATTCTCCAATCAAAGTTATCATCAGGGTCCTGAGAGAGCTGGCACTTCTCCTCCCACTGGGTTTCATCCATGTTGAAATTGCAGGCACCTGGTGAGCCAGCTATGTGGTCTGCTCGATGACGTACACAGAGGGAGAGAGAGATGGAAGAAAATTGCGAGGTGTTGTCGGTTAAAAGTTGTTTTGCTGCTCTGAAATCAAAAACAGTTCAGTTCCTGTGGGGAAGGAAATCTATTTCCCATTCCTGGCTCACCACAGTCCCTCTCGTCTGATTCGTCGGCACAGTCGGCCTTGTTGTCGCACACCAGGTGAGACTCGATGCAGCCGCCGCTGTGACACACAAAGTCCGTGAGCGCAGGACAGCTGACCGGCGCCACGGCATCTAGGAAACAAACAGGGGAACAAAGAAACCACGTCTGGAGAGGAAGCAATTACAGCTGGTGTTTGTGTTTCTTCTCCTTCTATCCAGAGACAGGAGCCTGTGAAGCATTCACCGTTCAGATCGACTAAATCTTTGCAACAACGCACAACTGTGTCCAATTAAAAAGGCGGCCTGCTCGCTTTGCCAAAGGGCACGAGGAGCGGAGGAGACAAAAGGCCTGTGGATGAACTCGCAACCACTTTCCTCCGGGCTTGGCCTCGGTGGTGCAGACAGGACGAAGAGAGATCAGGTGGATCAGAGGAAGTACACACACACACACACTCACACAGCTCAATTATGTGCACGTGTGTAGATGCGTGTGTGTACTCCTCTACTTCAAAAGACATTAAATGATGACTGAAATGAGGAACGAGCTGTTGGACTGCACTGCGGGGGGGTTGTATCCATCACGGGATGAGCTGAAAACACATTTGGCACACATTTAAAAATTTGATGGAAGTTGTGTGTGAGTGCCAATTAGCTTTTTGGACAGACAGTTTGTCTACTTGTCACTCCTCGCTGTCTCGCCTCTCAGTCTGTTTTGATTTACGTCTGCGGGTCACTGTTTACTTCTCTCCGTGTAAGTGTGTTTATAAGTGTGTGTGTGTGTGTGTGTGTCGCAGGGAAGAGCCTCGGCAGAGCCGGGGGGGAGGGGCCCGGACGGTGTCCAGCCTTGTGCCAGGTCCCGTGTAATGTGTAACATCTGTCTCGTCCATAAACATCAAACGGCCACTGACAGCGACTGTCATCAGGCAGAAGAGACGAACGCTCTGCCTCTAAGACATGCTCTCTCTCTCTCTCTCTCTCTCTCTCTCTCTCTCTCTCTCTCTCTCTCGCTCTCTCTCTCTCTCTATCTCCATGGTACTATCAACCGGGACGATCGTGAAGTAATGTCACAGCATAATTAGATCTCGCTTTTGAAGTTACGTCGGAAAGAAAGTTAGATAAAAGAGGAACGGAGAGAAGCAAGACAGAAGTTTAATTTAAAACCAATATAGACTGAAATCCACTAGTTTGGAGTTTTCCAGGCCACGTTTACAGCTTCGTTCAATTTCCTTAAGTGCTTTGAATAACCCTAGAATTTTTTACTTAAATCAAATTGCATTGCTTCAGAGAGCTACGAGGTTAAGGTCTATTTCCAATATGACAGTAAATGAGTTTCTCTTAGTATCTAAGTCAAATCACAGCTACTTTTAAATGAATGAGGCGATAAGAAAGACTTGTGCTGAAGCCTTCACCCGCTGACTCTGATTACTTTGCCACGTGATGAAATCTCAAGCTTTGAAAAACCTTCCCCTCCACCGCTTCATTTGGGAACAATGAGATTTTGAGGCACTTTTCATTAGAACACGTTTTAAACACCTAAATCAAAGATGACAGTGCAATAAAGGAACAGAAAGCAATAACTTTTACTTAAAAAACACAGCAAACAAAGCTGGAGGACTTTTATGATTTTCTCTGGTACACGGCCTTATAGGCAACACCCAATGAATACCTTGTTCTTGTGCTCTTTCAATTAAATTAGAAGAATATGATATATACGATTTTTGAGTTGTTGTTCCTACTGGAGTTGGCGTTTTCCCGACACAAAGAACAAGATTAAATGAGAAAAAGAATAGTAGCTAGATTTAAGTTTTTATAGGAATTAGCAGAATTGTCATTAGTATAGTTTCAGTTCAATTCCAGGGATTGGTGCAGTTCAATCTTCATTGCTACTTTATCTTTTAACATTGTTCTTTATATTTCGTTTAATTCGGTTTGTTGGAGAAAGTCAAGCGGTGTAACAAAGCTGTGTTGTGTATATATCACCTACTTGGGGCACAGTCGATGAACTCCAGGTCGTCCAGGGCAGCTCCTCCGCTCACGTCCCTCGAGCGAATCCCCTCGAATATCACCTCAAAGTTCCTCAGCCTCCTCAGGGGGACCTCGGCTCGCAGCCACTCGTTCCCCTGGTGCCCCGTTTTGTTCCACACTTCCAACAAGTCGTTGTCTTTCTGTGGAGCAGAGCAGTGACACCATCACACTGTGGGTATTTCACTCAGATTGCACCACAGTGGATTCCAAGCTGCTGCAGAGTCAAACAGAAACTTTGAGTTTCATAAGAGTGAAGAAGTTTGAGTTTGAATGAGCTGGAATGAACTCCTGGACAGACGGCTGCTGCTGAGGAGTCATTAAAGTCTCATTAGCAGAACACCACAGTAATAAGTTCCCTACCTTGAGAGCTGATGATCACACTGAGCACTGCTCTCCTTGAGTTATGGCCATGGATTTCTTTCCTGCCGCATCAGGTCAAATTTCATGCCCAGTAACTTAGTAAATCTAATAACGTCCCAGTTAACTGTACTGCTGTTCCAGTAACAACCACACAGTGAGCATAGTTTTCCATCTTCCCACGGTTTTGCCTAGTTTGTGCATTTTTTATGGTCTTTGAATTTGCATTTCAGTTCTCTGGACTTTAGATTTGGTTTAAAGGGTGGCACGGTAGACCAGTGGTTAGCACAGTTGACTCACAGCAGCGGTTCAAACCCCACTTCAGCCGAGGGTCTTTTTTGCGAAGTCAACGTGTTCTCCTCGAGTCTACGTTTGTTTTCTCCGGTTTTCTCTTCGTGCTCCCTTGTCCTCTCTGTCGTTCAATGGGTTCAAAGTTGGAGTTCACTTAAGTTTCAGTTTCGTACACATTCCTGTGTTTTGCCTTATTTCAGTTCAGATTGCCTTGTTCCTGCCAACCTGCCATGAAACACTCGAATTCTTCAAATTCAATTACATTTCTTCACTGCTCCCATCTGCCTGCATTTGGGTCCTGCTTTCTACAAACCTCACAAGAAGTCACGACAGACTTGTTGGTTTCTTTCTTTTCATCAAAAAAAGACGTTATATGGATCAGAGGAGCCTTATTGCAATTCCCTCTCTCTAAGTTACCTCTATTCGGCGGAAACACACACTTTCGATCTTGCTCCTCCTCACTGAGGTGATTGCAGAGATTGTTAAAATCCACTTTATCTGAAGGTCAATACGGTGAAAGCGCTGCCTAGTTAAACCACTGAGTGTTTAATGGAGGAAAGTATAGGTTTTACTACCCATCCTGCAGATGCTCTGGACTTGAACACTGGCCTTTATCAGGGGCGGACATTTTGAAATGTCACACTAGATAATCACTGGTAATAGTGCTGACGTTAACACATGCCACTGTTTCATTATTTACATGTGCCTCTCCCACTGTGACGTGTCAAAGTGTTTGCTGGGAAAAGCGTCCTCGTCCTCTGGTCTTTTTTTAAAGGCGACATAATGACAGCACTTCTATCACATTGCATTAATAATTCAGTTTCAGGGCAGTGACATGAATTATTCTCCACATCATGAAACTTCTTATCCATCTCTCACAAGCACCTAACACCTTTATTATCATAATTTACATCTAATAGAGATGGTTTCATGATTACAAATGTGTATGTTTTTCATTATTGATCTGCCTGTCAAACCTCACCTTTACTTTGCTATTCGATACGATGCAATTATCGGAAAGAGGTGTCAAGGTCTTTATTCCAAATTCAAAGCTCATGACCTCAAATCTGGACATTCCGAGGCGAACGTGGATGCACAATAACTAAGATATCAACCCTGTTGTACTTGAGGTTGCAAGGACCGACTCTGGTGAAAGAGAACTACTTGAAAACCAGAAGGACGAGCAATGTCACTTCCGACGCTGCAGTTTGAAAGCCTATTAACGTGCACCCTTGGGTGAGGCGTGCACAAGCTGTCTCCTCCACTTTAGGCCAATGGAGCCCTGGCTTGAAATAATCTTGTTACTGCTGGAGACGAGCATAGATTAACAGGCAGCGTTACAGCACGACTTATCCAGATTTATGTCACGGAGTAAAGGCTCGATCCATAAAAGCAAGCGACTGACAAGTGCATGATGGGAGCATGCACCGCTCATGCTTGATGTGTGTGGGGTCGTATCAGTCCGAGCATTTATTCCGTCAATTTGCGGCTTCCTGAACTCGCAGTCGGGGCAAACGCGACCACAAATTCAGTTTGCCCAAAGTGAAAAGTGGATGTGCATTTTGCATAATTTAATTGTGTTATCCCTGCGGGGGGGGGGGGCAGCCAAGAGGCCAAAACCAGAACAAAGAAAGTTGTAATCACAATAAAATGCGTACTCTATTGAAAGTTTGAAAATCCCTAATGTCCCAGCCCCTGCACTGAATGTTCCACTGAGCTGAAATCCAATTTGTATTCATAGCTTTTTCATTTTATGGAGCCGCTGGCAGCTGTTTTTCTGTCGACTCACCTTCAACTCATTGTGCGACTGCTTGTTCCTACTCAGTTAAATAATGTTACAACTTTAAGGGCCACATCAGGATATTGTTCTCCAGACAGGACTGTGCTCCAAATCAAGTCTAAACGATTAGTCCTGTCATGCTCGTGTTTTCCTTGGGTAGAACGTCTTCTCTTTGGCTTGACAGGCAGACGCTTGACTCACCATAATGGCCCCAGTTGAACCCACTCCACCAAACATAACTGTATAAAAGGAGCTAATGGAAGGTTATATAGCTTCATGGTAAAGTAATTTATCTCAACCGCTAAAAGAATATTCTGATTCAAAATACGTCCGACAGCAAGTAATACAAACTGCCTCAGATCTACTATGAATAAACTGACAGAGGCAAATACAATACTGGATATGTGCATATATCAGCACGACTTGCATGCAGACGAATCCCGTGCAACAGATCTGAAAAATATGATATCTGACTTCTGCACAGTTCCACGTTCTCTCTGAGACTCTGTATTCTCACTTCACAGGGGGGGAAAGAAAACACAAGACCTCCTCGGACTGTTACCGTCATTAACCTGGAATCCCTTTGTTCCTCAATCAACCCTTCAACGTGGCTCGTATCTTATTTGCTTGCAGAGGAGATCTTGTCGTGATCGTGAACATGTGTGTTTGTTTACCTGGAGGTTATGCAAATTCAAGACTGTCGCACAAAGCAATAATCTGTAAGTGCTCATGTCTCTGAACCTTCTAGGTCAAACGCACACTTAACATCAACTGTGTCTTGTGAGACTATATAGGGACATGATGGGGGGACGCGATATTGGTTTTCTGTGTCTCTCTGTCTCAGGCACTCTTCACTCAATGTCTGAAATCAAACGGGACGCCCTTTCCACTCACCACCCGCCGGCTGTGTAACTGATTCCATTGCCTCATTTTCATGTGAAGAGCTGACCTTCTTCAAAAGGCCACGTTTTCCATTTTCCACTCATGTGTGAACACGAAAAATGGTCCAGAGGCATTCATCATCTCCCCCCTCCCAGACAGTCACATAATCAATCAAGCAGCCGGGCTCAGATATGGTGCAAATTGTTATTCAATCCGCACCAGGCTTTGACGTGCAATCATTCTAATAGTATTTGAGTATTTGTACAATAATTAAATTCAAAACAACATCAATAATTACATAATCCTCATGCACATGTGTCGGACTAAGTATATGAGCTACGTCTGAGTTTGGGCAAAGACAAAACTTTTAGAACACAGAGCTGGGAACATTCTATATTTCTGTCTTTGTCACGATTTCAAAAGGAGAATGAAACTAACAGTGTAGTGCATTTACCAGTGAAGCCCTCAGGTTCTGATTTAAGATTTTAATTTGTTAAAGTTGCAACTACAATACCACCTACCTCCCCAAAGCCAAACCCTGCTAAAAGTAAAAATCTTATGCAAGACATTTTTTTATAATACTGCCGACAGACGGCAATGACCACATAACCTCATTGGTTGAGATGAATAATAAATAATAAAGACTTAATAGTTGAGTTTTGATAGTTTGTGATAAAATAAAATCATGCACATTGTAGGCTTTAGTCAAACAAGACTATTTTCAGCTTTAAAGTAGGTATTTAATAACCATAGCCCACCCATTAAAGAAACTACAACCTGTGTTCATTGTAATAAAGATATACACTGAATGTACATGTGTACTACAAAGTACAATACTGTGGTTCACTTAAGTATTTGGAGAACATTGCATTTTGCTTTGAGGATCTATCAGACCTTTAATCCATGATGGACGTTCTCTCCTGAAGCTGTAACAACATGGAGTCTGGTGCCTGCAGCACGAGCTTCGGTGTAATAACATGCAGATTATTGCTCGACGGGAGCGCGACAAGGTGTTTGAAGGCAAAAATGTATTTAGTTAAATTTACATAACTTGCTGATCTTTTTTGAAAACTGCACAAAACACACAAGGACACCCTAGCGGTCTTGCACGAGCTGCGCATACGTGAGAATGGGACGCGGATGGAGAAATCCCAATCCCTGAAAGTCGGCTGTGTGTAATAAAGATGGAGGCAGAACGGCTAACAAGCAAGAAGCCTGCAGCTGACAAGCAGGACTGACACCAGTGTACACCGCTCGGCCACGGCATCAAACCCAGGTCTCTGTTGTGGCTGATCGTTGTATTCCCAGATGGTGGGGTGGGGTGGGGTTGGGGGGTAACCATGCTCCCTGTGACTCTCCTCTTCATCACTTCGTCCCTAACAGATGCCTTGTAGATCAAACTCTGGCAGAAAGATCGACAGCCACTCCACTCTTCTTCTTTTTTTTTTACCAGATTACCGAGTCATGTAGACAGCTCAGCGATTATGAGGCGATTACTGTCGACATTAGGATGATTTATCATTATCATTCAATATAATAGATACTTCTGACCGAGTGTTGAAATGGTAGCTCTGCTAGATGGATGGCTGCAGGTCTGTGAAGCTCTTTTCATAAAGTATAGTGGCGTCAGTGGGATTCATCACTCTTCATCTCGACCCTGTGCGAACAGGGACAACGCACATCTGAATTTGAACACACTCCCGCAGACTGTTTACCTTGATCAGCACCCGGATGGTTCCCAAGGCCTTGTGGGAAATGTAGTACCAGAAGGAGAGCCTACAAATGGCACTGGACTCTTTCCAAACACAACTTCGGATATGAGCTTTATCCCCTTTGAGTCCCATCGGTGTCGCTTCCAGATAGACGAAATGACCTGGAGAGAGAGACAGACAGGAAGTGATGGAGGATAATAGCAGCAGCGAGGCAGAGAGGGATGATATCTTCCTCTGTGTGGGCAGCTCTTGCAGCAAATGACAAATTATAGGGAGGTCGAGAGCAGTGTGGCAGGCGGGGGGGGGGGGGGGGGGGTGAGGGTCAGGGGTCACAGAGTAATCTCTGACACGTCTCCTAATGTCCGCTGCCTTTTGACACAGGAACCAGTGAGCAGGGTTTTCAGTCCAGATGAGCTCGTAAAGTGAGGAGAAGGGTCAGGACGACGGCTGAATGCAAACCCAAAGGGAGCGGGTCTGCACTGTTGTGGTTTTCTTTCTGCAGTTTTTGTTGCAATTTAAAATGATCAATAAAGAAAAATGTAATAGTCAATTATGTTTTACAATTACAACTAAAAACAACCTTATAAACAACAAAGCCTTCAGATTAACAAAGAAATAAAAACCCTGCTTCTCATCATATTTATGGGGGCCATTTTTCAACAGCAGCCCGTTAGTGTATTTACATTCATATTCATATACATTCATTATTATGACTTGCATGTAATGTGTTTTGATTTGATCTAAATAGATTTAGTGCCAAATTAACATTTCCTGTTTCTCATTGGAGGAACAGAACTGACTAAAACTCAGAGTGGCTTTTATTGTCACCAGCGTATTAGAGTCTCAAATCCACCTAACACCTACATGCCGTTGGATTGTGGGAGGAAGTGGGAGAAGCTGGAAGAAACCCACAAACACAGGGAGAACATCCAGTCTCCACACAGGTTTAGTATTTATGTCTTTGTTTGGCTGCATTTAAAACAGACAAACTAGTTGATCATCTGTTGTGATCTGACAAAGTAGCTCTCAACGTGTGTTTGTCCTGAGCATTAAATAATTCTTAAAGCTACTATGACAATCGTAGAATGATAATTTCAAGACATTTAGAGGAAGCACTTCCATAGCAGCTGTTTGCATGTGCTCTTTAGCATGCACATTGTAAAACAGTTACTGCCCTATCTACCCTGCATCAATCACTAGAAGGCTCACCTGCTGCACACTCGCATGCTGAGAAGTAGCTCATTGATTTTGTCCCTGAAGTGGCTGAAACAGTGCATGAATTAAACATGGTGGAGAGCTACCACAGCAGTTCAGCTTCAGCACGTGGGATTTTTAAAGTAGGCTCAGTTTCACTTATTCTGAATACACAAAAACCCCCCTAGAGGGAAAGTGCACTTCTTCAGTAATATAATGGGGATTCAAGCAGGACGCTGAGTCAGTAAGCAACTTCCTTTTGATTGTGATTATGTTTAATTACTTGAAGGTTTAAGGGACAATCGCGAACACATACCAGTTTCATCCGCCAGCGTGTGGTCGTATGGGGGCCGTATGCCCTGGACCGATCCCTTGCCGAGCGTCCAATCAAAATTATCGGCCAGGGAGCTCTTCCATCCACAGCGGCCATTCTCAAAGGAGCAGGAAGTCCCACAATCCTTCTCATCTGTGCCGTCACCACAGTCGTCTGTGAAGTCACAGCTCTGCCCCGATTGAAAACAGCGGCCGTTGTCGCACAGCAAGAAGCCGGAGGGACAGGAGCCTGGAAAGTAAGACACACGCATGGAATATATTTTAAACCATCCTGTTGTGGACATGGTCGATTGATGTTGCAGACACATTTTTAAATCTGTTAAATGTGGAGCCTTTGTTTAATTTGCACCATAACCAAAGTCTTACAACAAGAACCTTCCTGCCGATTTACACTTTTGTTTTATGTACACGTGTCAAATAACCTCACCAGTTGCAGCATCATATTCATGAGAGTGGCATGATCTGATGAAAGCACACAAGCTTACATCCCATAATGTAAAACTTTTCTCATAAAACAACGTTAACACTATTTTCTCCCCGTAAAACAACTCCTGTGTGCTCCAGATTAAACAGGAGAACACTAGAGCTCTGTATGAACTTCAGAGCAACAGAAGTTGACTCAGGAGTGGGCATAGTCCATCTCCATGTAGCATCAGGGTCTCTTTAAGAGGCTTAAGAGGACAAAAGAGCATTGGGCTCTGAGCCCAAATCAGTGTATCATCGGCTAGTGGTGCTGGAATCTGCTTAGTTTGGTGCCAAGCATTCCAGCAGGGCCAGTGCCCGGCTTTGAGAAGCGTTCGAGAGGTACATGAGGCGTGATGAAGAGGGGTGGTCCCTATAATTAAAGCAGAGAAAGGCCCATAAGTCCCTCCTGATCCTTTGTTCCTCTTCAGATGCACAGGACCAGAAGCAATGTGCCCCAACAAAGGCGCAGAGAAAAGCCAGGAAGCCACAGCTCCCGACCGCGAAGCCCCGGCGCCTCACCGCCGACTGAGGAGCCCGGCTGAAGCTGCAGGTTGATCCAAGAAGAAGGGAAGTGAGCGTTTGAAGATGATACTACTTCACCTCTCTCAGAACAGGTCTCATTGTGTATGCAGCTCCTCACCTGCGACTATGTGAATTTAGACTTGTTTGAGGTTTATATCTTATTATATGGATAAATTAATGGCTTACATTCCAGTGAGCAGTGTGACCTTCTCACCTCCCCCCTAATGATAAACCACATGTGGGTCAGTCACCCTGAGTGTCACACTGCCCTCTGGTGATCAACTCACATTAAACTACTAAACTAAGTCATCCAACTTTTACTTTGAAAGATGCAAAACAAAATAGAGCTCTCTTTTTCCTTATAGTGTCTGCAATGTAATCCTAAACCCTGAGTACATATTATATCTCGCTTACACTCGTTTTCTTTTATCAATTTATAAATGAAACTGTATCTTCATTCATTTCTTGCCATGCATGCTGAATGCAAAGCCTCCATATTCTTTTATTTGCCCGTGGAGTTGGTCTACATGCACAGAGGAATCTGCATATACCACGCCATTGGCATAAAACACATTTATACATGCTGAGCTTGCAAAATCACTAAGTGTGAACTGGCTCTCAGCGCCCCCACACTGAAATGCAAAGTGGAGAAGCAGTGGAGGGAGGTGCCCCAGTAGAGCGTCAGTGTATAATTACAGTTCCTACTGTCCTTGATCTGATTAGTATTACTACACTGTACTACACTGCACTGTACTGCACTGTACTGTACTGTACTGCACTGCACTGCAATGCACTGCAATGCACTGTACTTTAATGTATTGTACTGTACTGCACACCTAGAATATATACACTAGAGAAGCCCTGTTCTCTAAGGACCCATTCAGATATATGGGATGAAGAGGCCCAGCAACACTAACAGGTGACTGATAGACTACACAAACTACAGAGCAAGAAACAGCCGACATCCCAAATGCAGACATCAGACAGGAGTCTCAGGCAGGAAAAGCAGAACAGCACTTGGACCTAAAAAGATCTGCTACATGTCTGAATTCATGAGCATTACCCCCAAAACCCATGAGGGAGATTTTTCACATTCACGTTCAACTTTAACATCAACTGGAACTCCAGTGGCCACCAGGCAACCGATGAGCGGGAGAGTGCGACGATGAACTGTAAACCTAATTAACAGCGCTAACATGAAGGCCTCATTAACATGCAGACCTGCCTTCAGATCTGAGCAAGACCGCCCAACTGCAACGCTCTCTAGAGACCCATTAATACTCCCGCTCTCCAGGAGGGAAGCTCCACACAGAAAGCGCAAATACAGACAAATGCAGGGAGACAGTGAGTCAGTGAAGCAAGTTGAGGGGAAGAGACGGCTGAGAGGAAAATTAAAACAAATCACACTGATGTTTAAGATCAGCTCGTCCGGCTCTAAATGACAGGGAGACTCTTGAAGTAGACACACAGCTCAGGAACTCAGTGTTTCGCTCCAGCATCCGATAGTAGAGAAAGTCAATGCTTTTAATAGGGCAGTTCTATCTGCAATGACACTGATAATAAATCAGACGATGTTGTTTTAATTCAGCTCATAAAAGAATGTGTGGGGTGCAGGGAAATGTGTAATAGTTGAATAATTCAAGTCTGAGATGCAGACAATGGTTTTTCAAAGCACCTTCCTTTCTCATGGCAGCATAATCCTTGAGAGGTTTTTCAGAGTCAATCATTCAAGAAAGTTTTCAAGTTTAGAGATGTGAGATGTTCCCAATTTCTACACAATCTGAAAAATGCTTAAGTCCTTTGCGGTTACATTTGTTGAGATTTCTTTTTCATTTGCATCATACAAATTTAATGAATTGGCCATATTTCAAATTAAGAGGAGCAGTAAATAATCCTCTAATTGCCATCTCATCTCATCTCATCGTCATCCGCTTATCCGGGGTCGGGTCGCGGGGGGAGCAGCTCAAGCAGGGGGCCCCAGACTTCCCTTTCCCGGGCCACATTGACCAGCTCTGACGGGGGGATCCCGAGGCGTTCCCAGGCCAGTGTTGAGATATAATCTCTCCACCTAGTCCTGGGTCTTCCCCGAGGTCTCCTCCCCACTGGACGTGCCTGAAACACCTCCCAAGGGAGGCGCCCAGTGGGCATCCTTACCAGATGCCCGAACCACCTCAGCTGACTCCTTTCTAAGTAAAGGAGCAGCGGCTCTAATCCGAGTCCCTCACGGATGACTGAGCTTCTCACCCTATCCCTAAGGGAGACGCCAGCCACCCTTCTGAGAAAACTCATCTCGGCCGCTTGTACCCGCGATCTCGTCCTTTCGGTCATCACCCAGCCCTCATGACCATAGGTGAGGATAGGAACGAAGATCGACCGGTAGATCGAGAGCTTTGCCTTGCGGCTCAGCTCTCTTTTCGTTACAACGGTGCGGTAAAGCGAACGCAATACCGCCCCCGCTGCTCCGATTCTCCGGCCAATCTCACGCTCCATAGTACCCTCACTCGCGAACAAGACCCCGAGGTACTTGAACTCCTTCACTTGGGCTAAGGACTCATTTCCTACCCGGAGTAAGCAATCCATCGGTTTCCTGCTAAGAGTCATGGCCTCAGATTTAGCGGTGCTGATCCTCATCCCAGCCGCTTCACACTCGGCCGCCAGCCGATCCAGTGAGTGCTGAAGGTCACAAGCCGATGATCCAATGAGGACCACATCATCCGCAAAAAGCAGTGACGAGATCCTCAGACCACCGAACTGCAACCCCTCCCCACCACGACTACGCCTCGATATCCTGTCCATGTATATCACAAACAGGATTGGTGACAAGGCGCAGCCCTGGCGGAGACCAGCTCCCACTGAGAACGAAACTGACTGGCTGCCGAGGACCCGAACACAGCTCTCGCTTTGGGAGTACAGAGATTGGATGGCCCTGAGGAGAGACCCCCTTACCCCATACTCCCGCAGCACCTCCCACAGTTTCTCCCGGGGGACCCGGTCATACGCCTTCTCCAAATCCACAAAACACAAGTGGACCGGTTGGGCATACTCCCAGGCCCCCTCCAGGATCCTTGCGAGAGTGAAGAGCTGGTCCGTAGTTCCACGTCCGGGGCGAAAACCGCATTGTTCCTCTTCAATCTGAGGTTCGACGATCGGCCGAACCCTCCTTTCCAGCACCTTGGAGTAGACTTTACCAGGGAGGCTGAGGAGTGTGATACCCCGATAATTGGTACACACTCTCTGGTCCCCCTTTTTGAACAGGGGAACCACCACCCCGGTTTGCCACTCCTTTGGCACTGTACCCGACTCCCACGCGATGTTGAATAGGCGTGTCAACCATGACAGCCCCTGAACACCCAGAGCCTTTAGCATTTCTGGCTGGATCTCATCAATCCCTGGGGCTTTGCCACTGCGGAGATGTTTGACTACCTCAGTGACCTCCACCAGGGAAATTGACGACGAAACACCATCAACCTCGAGCTCTGCCTCCAACATAGAGGGCGTGTTATTCGGATTCAGGAGTTCCTCAAAGTGTTCCTTCCAACGTCCGACGACCTCCTCAGTTGAGGTCAACAGAGTCCCATCCTTACTGTACACAGCTTGGATGGTTCCCCGTTTCCCCCTCCTGAGGTGCCGGATAGTCTTCCAGAAACACTTTGGTGCCGACCGAAAGTCCTTCTCCATGACCTCTCCGAACTTCTCCCACACCCGCTGCTTAGCCTCCGACACGGCAGCAGCTGCAGCCCTTCGGGCCTGTCGGTACCCTGCAACCGAGTCAGGAGTCCTCCAGGATATCATATCCCGGAAGGCCTCCTTCTTCAATCGGACGGCTTCCCTGACCACCGGTGTCCACCACGGTGTCCGAGGGTTACCGCCCCTTGAGGAACCTAAGACCCTGAGGCCACAGCTAGCCGCCGCAGCTTCAGCAATGGAGGCTTTGAACACTGCCCACTCCGGCTCAATGTCCCCAACCTCCACAGGAATGCCAGAAAAACTCCGCCGGAGGTGTGAGTTGAAGATACC